>NC_053169.1:102825060-103095060 GCF_016835505.1 Polypterus senegalus | reverse complement strand
CATTTTACAGGGAGTGCAGAATTATTAGGCAAGTTGTATTTTTGAGGATTAATTTTAATATGGAACAAACACAGTGCTATCAGTCAATCCAAAATGTTAATAAACCTGAAACCTGAATGTTTCACAACGGAAATGTGAGTGTGAACATCATCAGGGAATACATACTGTATGCACAATTATTAGGCAACTATTAGTGTGCAGATTTATTATGCAACTAAAGGAAAAATGAAAATTTTCCCATCTCACTTGTTTATTTTCATCTGTTATAGTGAGAATAATAAACAAACACCTCAAAATTTACAAATAAACATCTCTGACATTTAAAAAATCAATCAATCAATCAATGACCAATATAGCCCCCTTCTTTCCAATAACAGTCATAAGCCTTTCCATTCATGGAGTCTGTCAGTTTCTTGATCTGTTGACGATCAGCTTTTTGTGGAGCAGTGACTACAGCCTCCCAGACACTCTTCAGAGAGGTGGATTGTTTTTCTCCCCCGTAAATCTAGCGTTTAAGAAGTGCCCACAAGTTCTCGATAGGGTTTAGGTCAGATGAGGAAGGGGCCATGTCATTATTCCTTCATCTTTAAGGCCTTTACTGGCTGGCCACGCAGTGGAGAACTTCGATGCAAGTGATGGAGCATTGGCCTGCATAAAAATCATGGTCTTTTCCTGTATCACTGTTTGAAGAAAGTGTCTTGAAAAACTGGCAGTAGGTTTGGGAGTTGATTTTGAGTTCATCTTCAATGCAAAAAGGTCCAACTAGCTCATCTTTAAAAATACCAGCTCATACGTTGGAGTGGAGCTCTGTGCCCATTACTGATCCACAGGTCCATCCATCTGGTCCATCAAGAGTCACTCTCATCTCATTGGTCCATAAAACCTTTGAAAAAAATCTGTCTTCAGATATTTCTTGGCCCAGTTTTGACGTTTCAACTTATGTTTCTTGTTCAGTGGTGGTTGGGTTTCAGCCCTCCTTACCTTGGCCATGTCTTTGAGCACTGAACACCTTGTACTTCTGGGCACTCCAGGTAGGTTGCAGCTCTGGAATATGAAAGTACTGGAGGATAATGGGTTCCTGGTAGCTTCACGTTTGATTCTTCTCAAATCTTTGGCAGCTAATTTGCGTCTTTTGTTCTCAACACGTTTCTTGCGACCCTGTTGACTATTTGCAACAAAATGTTTGATGGTTCTGTGATCACACACCAATATCTTAGCAATTCCAAAAGTGCTGCATCCCTCTGAAAGACTTTTTACAATTTTTGACTTTTCAGAGTCAGTTAAATCTCTTTTTTGGCCCATTTTGCCCGAGGAAAACTAGCTGCCTAATAATTCTGCACACCTTGATATAGGGTGTTGATCTCCTTAGGCCACACCCTCCCTCATTACACAAATACACATCACCTGACGTGCTTAAATCCAATAAGCATTCAAGTTAATACAGCTTGGAGTTGGAATATACGCATTAAAAATGATGATATGGTCAAAATACTCACTTGCCTAATAATTGTGCACACAGTGTATTGTAAGGATGAAAGGTGAATATTAAATTCTACACCCAATGCTGATGGCACCCACATTGTATGTGTTGTACTTTGTGTGTATGTGCAATCCACAGCCATCCCAACAACTTACGACAAAATCAAATCTGTTTGACAAGATGCGGCCTTTTCCTCTCCTCTCTTCATCTCAACATGGTCACACTGTCAAAGTGCCACCAATCTGTCTGAACTGCACAGCTCTGTGGGTAATATTCTGAAAAGCATTTCCTTGCTTATCACACAGACACGTACAAATCTAAAGACATTACCTTCAAGGTACTAACACACCAACATCAATCCACGGTTCCCGTTTCCTTTGATTTTCATATCTTTTATGTTAATCGTTAGCATATCAATGATTTTTTTTTCTTTTCTATATCAAATCAATACCACAATTGGGAGCTCCTCTGGCATACCAGCTCAACTGGTGCAATGCCGACTCCTAATTTGAGGCATTCTAGAATGCACAGAAAATCGCTCAAGTGTGGCCTTTGTAAACACGACGTGAACAGGAATCATCCCACCTGGAAATTGTTGAATAAAAGGGCACTGGACACGGGGTGGTGAGCTTGGGAATTGGCTGATCAGAGGCTCTGAAACAAATGCGAAAGGGCACCAGCTGGAACGCGAGTTTTACCATTCCGGAAAATGTGGCCTCTCTTTCTGTCAGTATGCTGTATTTTAACACCTCTCCACATGAGGAGCAGACACAATAGAAGTCGTAAAGGACAGCAATGTCCAGGTGTCACGAGTAGCAGACCGTTTCAGACCCCAGTGTTTGTCTTTGCTTGCAGGAGGGAGGCAGAACAAAGAGTCACAGGTACTGGCCGAAACTGGGATCGAAGCACAACTCGGCCAACTACGGCAAGTTCAAAGTGACAACCAAATTCCGCACTGATTCGGGCTGCTATGCAACCATGGGGTTAAAGGTCAAGCATCTCCTCCTCGGACAGGAGAGGACGGTTTGGCACCTGCAGTACACCGACTGGCAGGACCAACGCATTCCTGAAGACGTGCAGGGATTCTTGTGTAAGACGAGGTTTTCTGTTTTTCTGATTTGATTGTGTTTTTAAGCATCGCCTGATGTCGTGTCATCCATCCATCGTGTGAAACTGTTGCAATTTCCTGCCTAAACTAAAGAGGCTGGAGTGTCAGTTGGTATTGAAAATGTGAATTGGTCCAAATAGAAGAAATGTGCAGCGTTTTTGATGTGCACGTATTGTTCCCCATTCTTCAGCACCGTAGAGGATGAATGCATTGATGAATTCAACGTTATCTTCAGCGTGCTAACCACTTTTTTTTTTGCCATTTCAGCGTACCTCGAGGAGATTCAGTCAGTACGACGACACACCAACAGTATGCTGGAACCTTCTAAAGGCAGAAACCCACCTGTGGTGGTGCACTGCAGTGCTGGCGTAGGCAGGACCGGGGTGGTCATCCTAGCTGAACTGATGATTAGCTGCCTTGAGCACAACGAGGTAAGTAGAGGCTTGAAGAGTTCTGCTGGGTTCTGTTCGGGACTCCAACTTATTTCTTCCTAGTGTCTTTTAACGTCCTCGGTGGATGTTCCTCAGCCAGTTAAGATTCTGTTAGCGCCGAGAGACGACGTCACTCTGATTCTCTTCTCGCTCCCATTCCACTTGATCTTCTTACTTCTCACTTTCTGACATGCTTGGGCTGCTGTCCATGTTACGTCACGCTGGCATCATCAGCAGTTTATCTTCTGTGGTAGAATTAAGTGTAATGGCCCAGGCCATTTAGATGGAAGCTGTAAACGCTCCATTTTAACACTCTACTAGGTGAAACTGGACGTTTCCAGGTAGATCATTTCGCGTGATCTTGCCTTGTAAAGTTTGTAGTTTTAGAACTGAATGGTCCTTCAGCTACTTCTTACAAAGTTTAGATGTGCACCATGTGAACACAACAAAAAAGTACCTCCATTGTGGAAGCTGTGCCGATTTACAGTTAGATTGTAACAAACATTTTTTATTTGGAAATTGTCGGCCAATTATTACAGGTGATCGAGCATCGGCAAAAAGCAGTGCCCATTTTTAAAAGGGTTACCGGGGGATATTCTTTTTGAAAGTTGGCCACTGCAGCAGGCAGCTAAGGAGAAGTAAAGCACAAGTTCATGTAAGGTAAGGTGGTACGGACATCTCCATCCTCGGTTCATGGTGTGCCGTTATCACTGGGTTTGACCACCACATGTGGAAGTGCTACAGTCCGTCATCGGGTGTCTCTTTAACAGTTGGTTGGATATTTAAGGCAAGTGAACAATTTGGCCAAAATTCAATTTGAAAATGGAGACCAAAACAACCTGAACTTTTAATTTGTTGAAATGTGAGGTTACCTAATCAAGCCAACATTTTCCTTTTTTTTCCTCCTCGCCCATACAGAAAACGGATGTTCCCATGATGCTCCAAAGCCTCCGACAGCAGCGTATGCTGATGGTCCAGACTGTGGCTCAGTACAAGTTTGTCTACCAGGTCCTGATTCAGTTTCTGAAGAACTCCAGACTGATTTAACCTTTTGGATCCAATACTGCGATCCATAAGGACCACCTGGAATTCTGCATGTCCAGGTCTGCGATGGACAGCGAGGGTGTCGTCCAAGTTTTCAGGGAGGTGGGCCTCTAAGCCTCATTTTGGTTAAATCTTTCCATCGTTACGTCAGCAGACCTTTGTGATCGTGTGCCTTACAGTAGTATGTGCAAATATGTGAAGTCGACTGTAACATTTCTGTCAATTTAATGTAACACGCCATAGCATGGAAATGACTTGTTTTCGTGTTTTAGGACACGCTGCTGGCCTTGTCTTGGTATTTTGGCCACACGGTTTGTATTTTCATGTGCGTCTTCTTGTTTTTTTGAGACTTACATTTCACATTTATATTTCGTACCGCGGCTTTTTTTTTTTGTTAAAAGGTTTACATCTTGATATTGACCGTAATTCACTGCTTATCTACTCTTGCTCTGTTGACTTGTCTGAGACGACGGCGATGATTTAAAATGTCCTCACTGGCTGAAAATCTGACATCAATGTGTGATCCTCTGGTGTAAGACAAGTCTTGTGGTCAGAAGTAAGAGGAGAGAAGCAAAATCTCGTTTCATCCCACTGCATGAATTAAGTATGCTACGCGGTAGAATAGAGTTGACGGCCTTTGTGTTTTGAGGCCTTTTGTTAACGCAGATATCGTGTTGTGTTTTTAACTGTGGGACAGGATGCTGCAAATGAGGGACACAAGTTTGTTCATTAAATAGCACAGCACATTTTCCACTTCTACAAGCATAATATGGTTGCCTTACGACAGCCAATAACGTCAATCTTTAACTTATCACTGCCTTCTCAAGTGCCTTAGCTTCTTTTTATTTTTTTAAAAAACAGAGAAACTTCTTTAGCTTTAAAGAACTCTGTCAAAAGTATAAGTGTAAATATTCCTGTACAGTGCCTGCCACTAATGTGCACCGTTATACGTGAACGCGCCATCGCGTTTAGAAAACTTTTAGCGTGTTATTAGTTTCTCCCCTTTTAAAAACCTCATTTGAAGTAGCAAGATACTAAGTGAGCCGTGGCCAGTCAGTGAATCGTCTCATCGCGAGCAGCGATATTGTCCTGACAGAACCACAGTGTTTAGACCAGGAACCAAATGTGCCTTATGTTCTCATTTTTTAAGACTATATATATTTATTTAAGTGTATTTAAGAGCTGGCTCTTTTAATGCTCATTTCTGAGCAGAACTGTGTGACACCTTCGATAGACTGTGACCTTCATGGATTTCCCTTCTCATGTAACACATCCCTCTCTGTCCAAGTAAATGTAAAAATATATCTACAAAAAGTGAATATATATATATATATATATATATATATATATATATATATATATATATATATATATATATATATATATATATATATATATACTGCTTTGACTTACCACAACTTAACATTTTTATAATGATGCCCTGTGTTTTAGAAAACGTTTAAGACAGACAGTGTTGTAAATATAAACTTGGACAGCAGTTGGGGGGCATGACTATACAGTTTATATATATATATTTGTTTTTATTTTTTACAATACTGCTCTTGTTGCGGACATTTGTGTAAGTGGTCACGTTACACATTTCTAATTGCTGTATAATGTTTATTTGATACACTGTAGCTTTTATACTTAGAGAAGTGCGCCTCATTTTTATACTTTTGCTGAAATCAAATATTTATTGTTGATTAAAGAGTTACAACGTGTGACCGCTTTCTCTTTTAGCATCTTGTCCATCATAATTTTGACCAAAATGTTCTCTCCACATCTCTAAAATGTAGCACCACGGGTGGCATACAACTTGTGACAGGTTTGAGAACAAGCAACTCCCGACTCGCTGGGTGACCTGCGGCCCTTCCAAATTCACAGCAAACTTAACGGACGGTGTTCAGTGTTTCTCGATATGCTTCACAAATTATGAGACTTGACCAAAATGCTCTCTCTACATCTCTAAAATGCAGCAAAATTATGAGACTTGACTGAGCTTTAAAGAAATACTCCACCCAAAAGCGATATACGTTTTTTAATACTCAACTTACCCCATATGCTTCATAGTGATGGCTGACAAACTTTTAATCTCGGTTTTTCATGAAAATTTCTGATAGAATGGCTGCCTATGGAGAGCATCACTGGATCACAGCAAACAATTTAAAAAACACCCACGGGACAAAAATCTTCCATTACTTGTCTCGCATAATCCACGTGTCCAGTTATCTAGTCGTATGCTCACAATGGCAAAAACGCATGCAATATTTCTGAAAGATGAGAGTAGCACACACCGCGATATCGCATTCAAGACCAGTGAGTGAGGTGAAGAGACGGGACTGTAACTCGGTTTTAACATCTGTGTAGCTAACTAAGAGTATTCATTTGATTAGCCCGAATCATCCGACTACAGCCTGCGTCATGCTCATCTGTTAAACGTACAAACGTGCAATGCTACCAGGAATTTGTAGCAGACCTGATCACGTTTGAAGTTCTACAACTTGACCGGACTGTCATGCTTGTAGAGAGCATAAACACAGATTTGCTTCCTGATTGGTCAGTGGGAATTGAAATGCAGAATTGACCAACAGGATTTCACATAAAAGAGCCCATTAGCCTTTTAAATGGGGTCCGACTGTAACTCTTGCGAGCGGCGACATCACAACCTTTAACGACTTTCCTGCAGTTTTGTATGGATTTGAAAAAGCTTGTAAGTCGGGCAAAATATCACAGAGTGTTACATGAGCGCCAACTGACTCTAGTTTAAAAAATGATGTTAACGGAAACCATGCCTTGAGCGGCACACATCGCTAAAACCCAACGGAGACAAACGGGTGACTTTCCAAGGTGTTTCTATGTCTCGTTGAGATACCAAAACTGTTCCATCACGTCAAACAATGCTGTATTTTTAGGGGATCAGCCCTTGAACATTTTGGTCTCACCACACGTGGTGTCGTTATGTCATTTCATACTCTGTAGCATTCAGGACTACTTCTTATGTTGATAAGAAGAAACGCCTGCATGTAAAAATCCGATTTGAAAAATTAAAGGTCTTATCAAGTACATATTTACATTAGCAGTCAACACTTAAAATATTTATTACAAGTTTGTAGTGAGTGGTTGCTTTCTTTTTATCTGTACAGCCTTGTGTGTTTATGCAGTAAATGGAATAGGAAATTCGAGCAGCGTGCACCGCCGCCGATGTCATCCCATAGTAGGAGTCGACGTGTCAATTTCCAAATGCATATTCTACCATGCGCGTACATACAAGAGTGTCAGTCAGTCATTGGCTGGGATGGTGGCTGTATAGCATTCCTCACACACATGTGGAAACCTGGTGTGTCTGTGGCCACAATGGTCAAGTTTCTACCTCATACAGTCCGTTTTTCTCATTGTTTCTTAGCACTCAACATGGCTGCTCCACCCTCCGTCTGCACCAAAGAAGAAGAGCAAGCAGTGATCCACTTTTTATGGACTGAAAGCGTATCAGGGCAGAAATCCTCGTTACTTCATCAGAATCATGGTACAGAGTCCCTCAACGTTGTCCTCATTAGTGAACATGGACAAGCGTCCTGCGCCTTCTTTGTGCATAACACTTGTCTAACTACTTTTGAACTTCTCAAACTATTCATAAGAAACCCGGCTGTAGTAAAACCCTGCACATGTTGTGTGGAAAGCCTCCTGTGGACCATGGCTCCGGGTACACCTTCAGGCCATAAAAAGTGGATCACTGCTGGCTGTTCTTCTCTGGTGCACCCAAAGAGTGGAGTGGCCATCTTTACTCCTAGAAACAACAAGAGCAACTGACTGATTGCGGTCAAAAAGTTTACCGTTGTGACCACAGCCACACCAGGTTTGCACAAGTGCCTGGGACTGGCACATCTACACTGTATATACTCGTTTATTTATTGTCTTTGCTGAATCAAACTAGGTTTGTTAAACGTTCACTTTTTGGCACCAATAGTATTCTTCACATTAGTTTTGCTGACGCATCTGTTCCCAGATTTCCCTACCCGAAACACTATTGCAGTATTAACAGGTTATCGAAATTGGTGGAGATGCCACTCTCGACGTTTCATGTTACCATTTCATTGCACGTATGTGAATATCTGGTCGGCGTTTAGGGAGAAACGCAAGGTCATTACTGATTTGCTGCAAGGCCTGTACAAAAATCAACGTAAAGATATGCAAACTACAGTCCAACCTTTTCTACTTGCACAAACTGCTAGCGGATGATTAAATAAAGAAAATGTCGTGGTGCAGGGTGATGGTCTGTTTTCTCTGCTGCTACAGGATGAGCGTCTCTGGTGTTCTTGCAATTTCAGGCCACTCTCATTCCTTTATATCCACACCAGTGTTAGGAAACCCAGATACCCCTCACCATGGGATAACCGAGTGTTACCATATACGGGATGATGGCAGAAGTGTATTTAATTATTGTTTGCTAGTAAAGACATCCTTTATTTATTAAATTTGGTAGTAATAACATTATTTATTCATCACACTACAAGGTAATTACTCAACCAGAATGCAGTGGTAGGCCTTATGATATCCTAACAGTCCAACTTCCGTCCCATTCCATATATGGTAACACTTGGACATCTGACCATGCCCAATCTGGCATCCCGTAGTGTGGACCCTGTCAAAAAAAGCTCCAACATACCATGCTATGCCTCACTCGGCTGGCCTCTTGTGACATAAAAACGACTAGCTGCACGCCTGCTGCACTCACCGTCTCTCACATTCACTGCTGTGCGTGGAAGAGAAGAAAGGCGTGCTTGATGAACGCTCTCTCAGTCTCTCCTCTACTCTGGGATGAGAAGAAGTGAGATGCACTCCTCTCTCTACTCCGTCTCATGCTTCCTAGTGCACTGTGGTTTAAAAAACGAGGGAATCAAGGTCTGTATCCTAGGTCTGTACAAAGCATTTTAGGGAAAACAAGACGCAGCACAGTCACGCTCTCAGCCATCATACACCGTGTGACATGTGCAGTTTCTCAGGTTGGCTAAGTGTCATGATCTCTTGTAACTCGAACGGTATGGAGCTGAAGCGAGATGCGGCGTCTTCCTCAGCTATAGCTTGAGGGCGAAGTCACCCATAACATAATATTACTGTACCCGGGTAGGCTGTATTTAAAGTTACTGCTGCACATCACAGACGTCTGTACACACTGCACAAATGAATGCAAAGAATTCAGCCATGTTTGCGGTTCTTTTAGGGGCTGTCCAAGGTTTCCATTTCCACTCTATGCAATGTTTTAGGACACATCACTCACGTCAGACGAGTAATACGCTGAGCACGTATCGCATCACTCCAAATACAATTTGACCGGATTAAGTTATGTTTTTTTTTTTTTAATTTCACACTTTTAAACGAGGTGAAACATTGACATTATTTTACACAACAATTGTTTTCTCTGAATTGTCCTACTGGGCAATACCAGCCTGAAGGACACTCCTGTGACCTTTCTAATGGGAAAACTCGAATATTCCATTTGTCCCATAGCATGTGAACACAGCGCATGTGCATCACTATTTTATAATCTGCACTTTCAAGATGGGAACAAACACTAATAATGTGGAGGCCAGTTTATAGAGCTATTAAAATGTACATATATATTTTTTTAAATAACTGGGGTAATATGAAAATACTTTAAAGTTCAAATTTAAAAATCAAAAGTGCACAGAGTAATAATAGGTGCCACCAAGTGGTTGGAGATATTTAAACGGTAATTTAAAATTTTGAATGTACTAATGTAGGAAATCCGTCATCACTGAATTGTTAATCCCATTTCGCTAGCCTTCATGGCTGAAGTGGGACCACTTAGGTCTTTATGTAACACATGGGTGGCCTTTACGTTGACGCACCCTTTATTTGGTGACCTTTACCCTCTTCGATATTGGGGGGGGAGACACACACTAACTTTCATCAAGGTCTGTGCTGCACCCCTGAATATTCAATTAAAGCCACACGTGTACCACACCGAATTAAGTTCTTACTATTTTAAGACAGATTTGCGTTACTTTATTAAAATAAAGCCATATGCACGGAATTTGCTTTTTGTGAAGCTCATCCATATTGCAAAGAGAATATAAGGATGACAGTAATCACGACTCTCCAACAGTCTCAAATGACCAACTTAAATTCACGCTTCGACATTTTCAGTAAATTTGTGTAGGATACTCCTGTGGTACAGATGGTAAGTTCATGCATTCACAGCTCAGGTTCTTGCTTGTTTTATGAAAGCTCTCAAAGAGTACAATCTCCATATTCCTTCATTTATTGAAATTCATATACAAAACAAACATCTGAATGATTTCAGAGGGCCACCTGTAGATACCACAAAAAAAAACCGACCTATGAATTCTGATCCTTTCTGGTCTTTTACAAATCAAAGAGGTGCAGCTTACAGCTCATCAGTTTGTTTCCAGCGGCACGCAGTGTGACCTCACAGGTGGGGTGCAGAGACAACGTAATTGAATTTAGTTCAATATGCAGGGCAGCACGGTGGCGCAGTGGGTAGCGCTGCTGCCTCACAGTTAGGAGACCTGGGTTCGCTTACCGGGTCCTCCCTGCGCGGAGTTTGCATGTTCTCCCACAGTCCAGAGACATGCAGGTTAGGTGGATTGGCGATTCTAAATTGTCCCTAGTGTGTGCTTGGTGTGTGTGTGTGTCCTGCAGTGGGCTGGCACCCTGCCCGGGGTTCGTTTCCTGTCTTGCGCCCTGTGTTGGCTGGGACTGGCTGACCCTATAGTTAGGATATAGCGGGTTGGATAATGGATGGATGTTCAACATGCTTTGTGTATTGCTTGAGGGTGTGCGTCGTGTACACAGCAGCATTGAATTTGGAGACAGCGCAGGGTGCTGCTTTTCATACACAACTCTCACTACTAAAATGTGTTTGCCAGAGCACAAAATTCACAAGAGCTGCTCCGACTCGCACTTCTAGAAACGTTCAAAGCCATATACTGCAGGCCATTAATCAGACGCATGCTGCTTTCAATTCTGAATGAGGTCTTGAACGGCACAAGCTGTAAACAAACAATTTGATCGAGACACGAGAAGATTTTTTTATGTGAAATGTTTTATGTATTTTTGTAATGTGTGTTTTGTCGAGAGCGATGACCAAGAACGAATGAATGGCTGGCTGGCTCTCACAGGGTTTTGCACGGTACGTCAGCTCTCCTAATCCACGCGCATTGCTCTTTTGTAGTTGCCCCTCAAAGATGCCTGACAGTATTCTGTACCACTGCAGTTTGTCTTTCAACATTCCGTTGCTTTTGAAGTTTATTTTATAGCAGAATAACAAATTGCAATTGGCTTATAAATGTATTTTGTACATAATTATTTTTATATGTATGTTTATTGTTATTTTCATTAATGTAACTTTTTTTTTTTCCTGTAAATGATTTCCAGCGCTTTTATTCACTCTCAATAAACCATTTCATTTTTTCAGTTATGCTTTTGTCTTCCTTCTGTAGCTTATCAAACATTAACAATTAAACTCAAAGCCAATACCTAGGCAGGAGGGAGGACAATCGGAGCCAATCAGAGTGTAAATACAACTGAATGTGCCATTTCTACAGAAGATCGCCAATTCTGCCAAGTCACTCCTCTTCGCTCGACCCGACGGCTGCTCATTACTTAGAGACGCACGAAGACCCTCCTTCAAACGTGTGGACCTCGGCCATCCGCACAGAGATACAGTGGACTCGTGCGTAGATGAGGGGTCTTTACTCCAACCCAATTTCTTAATTAGAAGCCCATTACTACTCAAGTAACATTTCTGTGCTTTATTTTCAGTAAGACTCCCAGTTTTGAACTGAATCTTAATCAGCTCTCTTCAGTTTACTGTGAGCAAATGGAGAGCAGGAGATGATAATGAAAGCAGAAAGATGAGGTCAAAGCCAGGCAGACCGTGGCCGACCGAAAGGCAAAGTCAGAAACACAACTGCAGTCATTTCCAAAAATTCTCACGCTAGGGCCAAAAGAAGCTAACTACCGATAAAGATCTACATTGTATGGAACATCCACCGAGGAAAATCGAACCTGGCGTGACAGCAAAGATAATAATGACATCGCCGACAATGCAGACGTTGTGATGCTGCACAAGAATAACAACGTCAAGTAAACAAGAAATGGGCAATGGTGGTGAAAATCCTTAAAAATAGAAAATGCACCCAGAAATGACATCCTCACTTAAAAAAACAAACACACCGATCAGTAAAATTACAGCTCCCATCTTTTTTGAATTGCTTTTTATTTTAGTAAAATTTTATTTTAGGGGCAGCAGTAGCTCAGTCGGTAGAACGGGTTGACCAGCAATCGGAGGGTCGCAGGTTCGATCCTGGCTCCCGGCATGAGAATGCAGCTGTTGTGTCCTTGGGCAAGACACTTAACCTACCTTGCCTGCTGGTGGTGGTCGGAAGGATTGGTGGCGCCAGTGTTCGGCAGCCTCACTTCTGTCAGTGTGCCCCAGGGCAGCTACATAGTAGCTTATCATCACCAGCGTATGAATGTGTGTGTGAATGGGTGAATGACTGTTGTGTTGTAAAGCGCCTAGTCGGGTTCTTGAACTCTAGTTAGGCGCTATATCAAATACAGGCCATTTACCATTTAGTAAAGATAAGATGCAAATGGAGCCAGCAGTTCACCACCTAACCTGGTCCTATTTGTCGTGGAAAGTACTTCCAAAATTACCCACGTGGGTGGCAATTTACCATCAAATCCCGGCTAGTTATACGGGCAAACACAAGCTACATAACATTTTGTGATAATAAAGTTTATATTTTTTGTTTCACGATGAAGCTCTGCACAAAGACGTAAAGGAGTTGCCAGCAAGGCAATCCCAGGAGAACAAAATCCTAATCCTGAATCCAAAGCCAAGTCGACACACTCCAAAATGACAAAGCACAGACGAGGCAAGTAAACCCCAAAGCCCAATTGGAAGGAACGGCCGGGAATTGTGGGAGAGCGAGACCCAAAAAGAGACCACTTCCTGGTAGGTGGCCTTGCCTACTGGACGATCACCCACAGTCCGATAACATTCAGAAATACAAAAGACTTGAAAATGAACAAAGGCGACAGTAAATGTGAACTTGAGTCCCAGCCGGCAGAGGAACGCTGGCCGAGTTAAACTGATGTGCGTTCATCATGAAGTATTGTTATGCATTACTAATCAGTTCAAGTCATTTGAGAGACATTCTCAGAAATGAAACTCTGCAATGTAAGATTGGCGCAGCTTGTGAGTTATCTTGCAAACCATCTTCAGGCCTTTAGCACCAAAGACGGCTTATCTGTGGCTAACAGACGTGAATGGAGGACATCTGAAGAAAGAATGAAAAATCATTGTGACATCACACAGTGCAATATTTCACTTTCATTTAGTTTGTTCTTGTTCGCTACATTTTAGAAAAGACTTATTTTTAAGTAACGTGCATATGTAGAAACACAACCATCTGAAGAGCTCTCGCCAATTATCGTCTCAAATGGAAACTGTGACATTCGATGGTAACGAATCATGTGAGATGTCACTTATTAGACTTCAATTATCAAACTACAGTTCGCAAAGACACTTCACACACCGTACACGACCCATTCTCATTAAATACAAACAGCACATGGCGACCCAACGGTGCCACCCACAGCTCATAGTTGAAGAGCCTGAGCCATAAGGCATAGCAAGCCTCTTGTAACTTGTCTCCGTGCCACTTTACTCATTTTACCGAAAGGCTGCCAGGCCCCAACGCATTGCATTAGTGAGAAGTCAGCTTTTGTTGCGCATGTTCACTGCTTATATGAACTGCTGTCGATGTGTCACTTCTTTAACGCCTTGTCTGCCTTCCTAGGAGGGACGAACTGCACAGCGCCATGTGGAAAGAACAATCAACTGCAGAAGTTTGCTTTTCCCAACAGTGCTGTCACTAATATGTAAGAGTAATAAAACAGAATACTCCCTGTATTTGCCCCCAACCGTGTGTAGAATCAAATGGGCTGTGTGTGCCACTCTCAACATGAACATTTAAACAAGAGCTGACCAATCGTTACACACAATACATTCACCGATATCTCAAAAGTCTTCCACTCACCCATAAAGACGTTTCTTCCAACGCGATCCATTTGCCCTTCTTGACTCTTCCAAAGCTGGCAGCGACTCCATGACGTGTCTCTAGACTTTAGCGGCGTTATGTGATCGCCATTCTCCTTTTGTGTCTACACAAGCTTCCCGTGTCATGTAATCGTCTGTTGTGCAGCTGATGGAAGCCCCACTCGGATTCAAACAAGGCAGTAAGTGACCCCACAGTCCTTGTAAAGAGGTCCCATGTTCACAGGCGATGGCACTCTAAATTAAGGAGGGACACAAGGGGGGCAATAAAAGGCTCTCCCACATGTCTGCGCCATCGCTGCCAAGAACACAGTGGAATTTGGACTTAAATGTCTGATGAACAAATACATGTGACCACAGCCCGGCGTCCTTGTGGACATTACCTCAAAACCTCAGCGTTCTTCCTTAACCAAATGTTCCTTTACAAATAAAACTGACAGATATAGTAAATAAGTTTCAAATGGAAAAACAACACGACAAAAACTATACCAAAAAAAACAAAAACACGTAGAATGCAAAGCGAGTGAGGACAGCACAGCCCAGTGGTGAGCACAAGTACTGCAAGACTACTAATGCATACCTGTGCTGCATAAACGAGTAGACAACTGGGCCTAGCAATGAAAGGGAGGACTGCGGGTGTGAAAGTGCAGCGGTGGAACAACTCACACACCTGTGGTAGTAGTGGCGGCAGCAGTCGTCATATCCTCTCATATAAAGAGTCCACTGAAATTCTCACTTGCATGGACCACATCACCACTCTCCAGCACCATAAGAAACCAGAATGGATCAATGGTGCATTTTATTAAACCAGAGAACTTAATTCAATTAATAGAAAACACAAACCCACTAACCTGATGGGCTCCTTACTCCTGTTCTTATTCTCCTCCTTTAAATGGAAAAGTACAGAAAGTGCAGTGTGGACAGCACAGCCTAGTGGTGAGCACAAGTACTGCAGGGCTACAAATGCATACCTGTGCTGTGTGATGGGCAGGCATCTTGGCCTACAGCTGAAAATGAGGCGTGCAGGTAATAAAAGTCCAGCAGTACACGAAAGCCCAACCTGTAGCCGTAGCCATATTGTCCCATCTCCAGACTTCAGGGAATTTCCGGCCTGCCCGTCTGACCAACAAGCATCACTTCATCACTCCCTGGCACTTTGAGAAATAAGAACATATTAACATACAAGATTTCACTTCCTAGTCTTCACTAACAATGTTTCAGCCGTATGGCTGGCAGACACACACATCACACACAATATATAGACGGTAGCTTCAACATTCTTTTCTAATCTCTACCCTGCTTTTTTGCATTCATTACCAAACAAACAAAAAAAAAGAAACAATTGCATTTGTTACAGAATTACAGAATTGCTCAAACCCATGCCAGTTTTTGAAGACATGAAGGCATGGCCTCCTTAGCGTTATGTTTACCGGTAGAAAAACAAACCAAAAATGTTGACTTGTTTTCAAAAAAGTCGAAACGCTCAAACAACAAGCGGCATTAGGGTCTCCCGTGAAGCCTCGAGCGTGTGACACACTTCCATCAAGGAGTGCGGTCTTTGTGAAACTTGGAGCGTGGCGAGACAGACACTGCAATTCGATCTTTGTGAAACTTCAATCACTGGTTCGCACCTGGAATGCGAACAAAAGATGGCGGCACTCACGGTACAAATTCAAAGAGGTGCTGGTACTGCGTACTGGTGGGTGGGTGCCGGCCCACTGCAAGCACTGGTCATTCGTTCAAAAGGTCTATGAGATGCACAACCAATGGCAGAAGAGAAAGGAGGGCATGGTGCTCGTTCCAAGTCCCCTAGAGGAGTTTTTTAAGATTAAGCTGGTGAAACGGATTTGTATTTGTTTTGGTTTTTTTTAAAAAAAACTTCTTTCCTTGATTAGCATTTTCTTATGAAAGGAAATTTATTTATTCATTTTTTTAATTGCTTTTCCTTTTTTTGAGTGTCACTTTTAATGACCAGTTTTACTAAGCGACTGCATGACGCTACACTTGAATTTTCTCCATTTTTACACAATATTTTTGCCCATCTCTCTCACCCTCATACTGCGCTGGCTCAGGTGATGAACTACAAGATGCCAAGTGACAAGGTATGTGCAAGCGTTCAAAGGGGCTTCAGATCTACATGGACACTCTACATGAGCAAGGAAGTGTACTCTGACAAGAAATGGCGGCCTTCTCCAACTTAATGGAGCGGTGCAGCACTTAACGAGGCGGCTTCACTGCCCTCCCATATGGCCTGAGCGAGTGTGGCTGTGTGTGACCCGCTGGCATCCTCCCCGGGGTCGGTACCAGTTCTGGAAAAAGCGAATTCCAATGGATAGACTAAACTCGGCCACACTGGATAGAAAGAAAAGAGAAAGTCAGCTTTCCAACATGGACATAATTTATTTCTTAAAAAGCAACCAAGTCATAACCATAGCACACAAAATCATTTTGAAAAATTAAAAGTGGGATAACAAATTACAATTTTCAAAACAAAATGGCACACAGAAAGATTTATTCTGCAGAATGATCCAGTCACTTACATTATTCCAGCATTTTAATGTGGTGGAGCTCACAAACAAACACACAGAAAAAAGGACAAGGAACAAAGAGTCCGTGCAAAACTTCCGACGGCATGCCTGTGTATCCTTGGGATCCCGGTGTGCGGACAAATGCAGACAGCCAAGTGGGATCATTCACTACATTTCAGCATCAAATCATTTCAACAAGCCCTCTGGCGTGCATTGGGGTGAAACCAAAAAGTACATAAAAAGAGCTAAACAGGCAAACTGAGAAAGTCCTAAACTTAAGAGAATGTTACCCTGCTGTCAGCTAGAAAAGTGGCAGTGTCGCGATGCGGCCCGAAGCGTACTAGCAGTGCAGCCATGTGAACGAGGGTCTAATTCAGTAAAATGGTGACACAGGACAATACACAACAACATTGGATAAAAAGGCCTCAGATGGTCCATTAGCTTACCATCCAACTCGGACCGCAGCACCTAATACACTATAAACACCCACACGAGAGGAACCTTCACCTCACGCCCAGGCGGTCATTCAAGAGGTGGTAAAGCTGCTGCTGGTAATGGTTATCTCACTCGCTTCATCATTTTCTAAAACACGTGGCTTTGGTCAGTTGTACCGTTGCATAAAATCATACAATAACAAGCAAAGCCGATTCTACCGATTCACTCGTGTAAACTTTACCAAAACAAAAATGGCCGACTCACAGTCCGTTAAAATAAAGAGGAGGGTGTACATTTATGGCCACATTTTCTTACAGCCAACTATATTTTTTTGTTTTCACTTCCACATGACATTCTTTGTGACCCAAAAAAAAAAAGCCCAGTGTGGGTTGATTGCCACCTCGATGCAAAGAGACTCATTTGTGGGTTTCTTCCAACTTCGTTTGCGGCCTTTGTGTGCCATAACTGGTCAGTACCAAATACTCTGCAAAGCAAGTCTCTATAAACCATCAGCAACGATTGGCATCGGGTTATTCAAAACGTCAAATGGATAAACAGTCAGTGGGAGGAAATAAAGGCCACTGCGTATTCATTTTCACGCAAACACCGTAACCATCGTAAGTTACAAAGAAGTGTTCGGCCCGTACTCTCTTGTTGTGCAGATGAGGAAAAGGTTAATAAGTGACCAGGTTATGTGTGCGGCTAAAAAGAAATAAGAAATCCACACGGCTTTTTAATGTTCATCCAGCTCCTTCTTGACCTCTGCAATGTAGTGGTGATCCTTCCCATGAGCCACCTCCATAATCGCTATGGCCTGGAAATAGGAAAGTGTGAAAGTCACAAACCGAATATCTGGAAACAAGCGCCAGGCAACTCGCCCAGCTCTCCTCTGGCAGACGACGCCCGGGTTGGGTTACATTTCTCCAACCCTGTACCACACAGACCACCGTAGGTGAGGCATGAGAACGCACTAAAAACTACTCACCTTCTTTAAGGCCTTCACTCCAAGAGACTTCTTCTCCAGGCCGATATAGAGTCTTCCTAACTTCAGCCACATCGAGGCCACATTTAGAGAGTATGCTGGGTAATGCTTGCTAAAAACAAAAGAAAAAAAAAAAAAAGGCAAAACGGCATCCTAATGTCAATCCAAGAGACTTCCCTGAGAATGGGAAAGGTGCTATATAAATAAAATGTATTACTATTATTATTTGTACTATTTCTGGAGAATAGTCTGTAATGCTCATCTATCACGGAACTACCATGACATTCTCTTAACCATTTTGGATCAATCTTTTAATATAACGTTAAGAGACTACTGGGACCTCACATAATGTAATTATATAAATTGTCTCTCTATGACATTTCAAAAGTCTTAAAAAAGAAAGAAAGAAATACTAAATGACTTAATTCAAGCAACCAGATCAGACCTAAATGGGAGGCACTTGGATTAATCCACTTCTCATCAACTGGGCAAAAAGCTCCTCGGGTGCCGAGTGATCAGTCGGTCTGGGATGGTGCAACTTTCCGGCAGAGTGTGGAGGAGCCGAGTCCTGGGACACTGTAGCCAGCCTGACGTCACGTGTACAGGAGCGACACTTACTGCTAAGAAGCTGTCCTGTCCACAGAGTACCTGAAGCTTCTCCTTTACCTCTCTATGATATTTAAGGTCTTTGTAACCTGAAGGTGGCTGGTCGAGGAGCCACAAAGTGAATTCCCAGGGTGAACTGGAGGACTATCGACCTCCCATACCTGTAAGGTTTGATGATCTTCTCCCCGTATCGCATCGCTCCTTCCCAGTCCTGCATGTACAGACAGACTCCCATCGCTTGGTACATCATGTGCAACATATAGACGTTGCTGTCCTCAAATACGGCGCCCATCTTGTCCAGGCTGAGTTCGCAGATTTCCAAAAGCTCACTAGGAGGTTCATCGGAGTAAAGGAGCATAGGAATACGGTAAAGCTGTCTTCAGGCACTACATTTAACTAAATTAACCTCAAAAAAAAAAAAAAAACCACACACAAAGAGTGATGTTCATAAAAAGGGTACCTTTTTAAAAAATAAAATTAACTTAAACCTGCACAGCAGGTGTAATAAAAGGCAGAGCATGAAAAAGAATTTGAAACGTTAACCGTACTACACTTCAATGCACAAGATACAGTAGACTAGGAGTGGCCGATGTAATGGCGATTAGGATGATGATGTTGTTATGCCGGCAAAAGGCCTCCTTGCATTTCGCATAAGCCAGTCAGTAACTTTCATGGCACATCAAGGCCTGCCAGGATGTAGTGCCTGTGATATGAATGTCACATTACCAACACCTGAACTGGAAACGCGTCTGGTTAATGAGTGACGAAAGATCAGAGGTAGCACAACTGTAGATGGCTCAGCTCTGTTCATAAGGTGGTTGGCCTGGTTGTCACTTAAACAAGAACAACAATTTACAAAGTATGTCGAAAGTCAATGTTGGTTAAAGAGAGTTCAACAACCCATCTTCATGTTGAGCACCGGAAAGGATATGAAAAATAGAAAAGGCTTTGCAAGTCGTCACCGCATATGAAGAACCACAAATTGACCATACAAGAGCCTTGCCCAGGACATCATTGAAATCTTTAAAGGCGACACAAGATAAGCAACAGGTGACAGGACATCACAAACAGCATCCTTCAAAAGACACGGTATACTGTCACAAGTGCAAGTCTGGCGAGTCTCTCAAGGGAAATTCTTTGAGAGGGTAAAAGGGGAGCTGCACCAATTCTACCTTAACATTTCTGTTTTCGCCCTCAAGCAGCCGAAGTCCTGCCCGACACCAAGTCACATCATGTCTGATCCCACTAAGCTCCACACGTTCTGGTCTTCTAGACAAAGATGCCGAGGTCTTGGTCATTCGACCAGCACACTCCTGAACTGCAGGGACTCTGAATTGTGAAGATGGAACATCCTTATATTCGTCGTTATTTTCAGTCTTGAACCGTGCATTTAAATTGGAATTTTACAAGTTGGGGACAGAACACTCTTTAAGCCACTGTGTTTACGCAAATAAATATGTATACAGACAGACACAGACTCTCACAGGCTTCAGGAAGTCTCCATCTCTTGTTTCACATTGTTATACCACAGCCTCGTGCTAAACTCATTTTACTTCATTCTGTCCCTCCTCAAACAACATTTAATGCCCCGAATGACAAGTGAAAACAGGATTTTAGGAATTTTTAGAAATGTATCAAAAACAAACACAAGTATTCCAGCCTGCAGTTGTCTTGGATTTGCCGCAATAAGCGTCACACGCCTGGATGTGAGGATTTTCTGCTGCTGTTCTTCTCTGCAGATCCTCTCAGGCTCTGACAGGTTAGACAGAGGCCATCAGTGGACAGCTCATTTTAGGTCTCTCTGGAGATGTTCAATCGAATTCAACTGCAGACTCTGACAGGGCCACTCAAGGACATTCCCAGAGCTGACCCTAAGCAACTCCCGTGTTGTCTTTGCTTTGTCTTGATTGAAGTCCAAGGTCCCAAATGACCTGCAGCGGGTTTTCATTAAGGACATCTCTATATCTCTGTTCAGCTTTCTGCCAACTCTGCCTCAAAGTCCCTGATGCTGCTACCACCATGTTTCACTGCTGGAAATGCATCACACAGGTGATGAGAGATGCCCGATCTCCCCCAGATATGACACTAAACTTGGTGTCAAGTAATCCAGAGGAGTCTTATTTCTTACAACCCAAGAGTCCTTCAGGCACCTTTATACAAACTCCCAAGTGGGCTTTCGTGTGTCTTTACTGAGGAGAAGCTTCTTCGTGGCCACTCAGTCATAAAGCTCAGCATTGGTAGAGTGCTGCATTGGCAATTGTCCTTCTGGAAGGTCCTGCCGTCTCCACACAGGTTCTCTGCAGATCAGTCAGAGTGACCATTGGGCTCTTTGTCACCTCTTTTACCAAGGCCCCTCTCCCACAACACATGTTCGTCATGGCAGCCAATTCTAGAAAGAGTCAAACTTGTTCTGTGTCAGAATCATGGAAGCCACTGTGCTCCTTCAATGCTGCTGAAGCCTTTTCCAGATCCACACTCTGACACAATCCGGTCTCTGTGCTCTGCAGATAATCCATTGACCTCATGACTTAGTTTTTGCTCATTTATCGCACCTTCGCTAGACATCTGTGTGCCTCCCTAATCAATCCAATCAAGGGAACTGAGCACTGGTGGACTCCAAACATCTCAGTGATGATCAAAAGAATGGGATGCACCTCAGCCAGATTTCAAGGGTCACAGCAAAGGGTCTGAACACTTGGGTCCATATGACGTTTCAGTTTTTTTATTTTTAATAAAATTGCAAACATTCCTAAAATTCTGCTTTCACCTTGGGTATTGAGTGTTGGTCGAGGACAGAAAAAACGAATTTAAATAATTTTAGCACAAGGCTGCAACAGAACAAAATGTGAAAGGCAGAGGGGTCTGAAGACCTTGTGAATCCACTGTATATATGTAGACACACATATGGTGCAAAATACTGAGGGTCAATACTGTCACATGTGCCTGGCCAATGAAATTCTTACTGGTATGTGCTGGTCAACATGCAACATCCCACCAGTCTCTGGCACCATACCTGGACATAGAGAAGGCCCCATATTTAAACTATCATTTTCCTAAGCATTACATAAATTAAGAGTTTTAGAAATAAAAAGAAGAGAAAATAGAGTCCATTTCATACAATATAAAAGGATATTTTTGTAGTGCTTGGCCCTTCGGAATTCCTCAATGACATTTCTGGCATATTTGATCATCTCCTTCACAGCTTCTTGCTTGGGTGGTTCGTTCATTTTTCTAATTTCCAGTTTGGCCTTATCCTAAAGAAAAGCAAAGTTTTTAACAAGTCAACCTTGTCACCACAAGAGAGTCAACGTTTTATTTTAAGAAACTACAATCTTTTATTAAATAACCGTGTGCATGTCATATGGAATGAAAAAAAAAAAAAAATTAAGATGATATGGGGCCATATCGCTGTGGCATCAACTGTTATGATCTCAAGAAGATCAAGTGGCAGGTCGTGCCTAAAAAATTAACAAAGGCTGAGGATTTGCCAAAACTGAGTTGGAAAGAAAGCAAGCATCAAAATATTTGGAGAGCAAAACATGAAGAACGAACAAACCAAAAGCACTGAGCCAGGGGCTCTCAGGTTCAGTTCTGGCGCCTCCCAGTGGCTACAGATTTTACTTCCCCAAGTATCGCAGTCATCAGGCAGGTAGGCAGGCTGGCTGGCTGGCATTTTTCCCTCTAACTGACCTCATTGTTTAAATTTGTTCATCTTTTTTTTTTTTTTTAACGTTATTCAGTATTTCGTAAAAATTAACACTCACTCTGAACTCAAATTCAGACATCTTACGTATTTTTATGTATAGTCGTGGTTTGTCTTTTGTCACTTTTCTAATAATTCACCTTTAAATTTTAAAAATGAACCAAACAAAAAAATCAATGTTTTTTGTTAATCACATCTTGATGTGTTGTCATCTCTGCTTTTTACTACATGCATAATAAGAGTAAAATAAATAAAAACACAAAAAGGCCCACTAATCACACAATCAAATAATTTCAAGGTAAAATGAGAGAAGCCAAGCAAAATGACCGCTTTTATTGGCTAACTAAAAAGATTACAATATGCAAGCTTTGGAGGCAACTCAGGCCCCTTGTTCAGGCGAGATGGAATGATTAGGGGTCTGAGATGTCTTGAAAGCTTGCGTATTGTAATCTTTTTAGTTAGCCAATAAAAGGGCTCATTTTGCTTGGCTTTTCTCTTAACATTCAAAATGGCTAACACGGTACAACACCCGAGTACTAAAGGTAAAACGACAATACAAAACCTGATGCCACCCAGAGGGTACCAGAACTGAACTTAGAAACTACTAGTACAGCCTCTTCTGTACAAATTAATAAAGTTTAGTGTTTAAAAGACCCCCTTGGACAGTGTAAAGATCAGACTCATGCACACAGAAAAAACATTTGTTTGAGTATATTACCTTTTCTTTAGTTGTGCACTCCTTACACTCACAACTAAAAAAGTAGGAATCTTTCAGCCTGTCATTTCGGTCTTCGGTGGGATACAGCAGGTCAATATAGCTGGTAAATATCTATAGACAGGAGAAGAACACATTAAAGACGGCTCTAAGCAGAACAACACACACACAGATGAGCCTGAAATTACGAGGGTTTGTACATTGAGGTACTGCCATGATGGATGAGAGGCGGTAATTATTATAATTTCAGTGACTTACGCCGAAAACCACGCCAATGTCGAAACCAAGAATCAGCCTTATGTTTCATCTTTACTAGAATCAGAAGCTTTTCAAGCAATCATAAGCGAGACACACAAGCTAAATTTGTCCTCGAAGTTCAATCCGTAATCTTGGGTTGTCTCAGAGGGGCATCTATTTAGTGCACTTATCTCAGTGATGTAGCAATCACGACTGCAGTCACCCGAGGGGGATTTAAGAGGTGGTCTTTGTCCCTGTTCCAGTTACCTTCAGCCCCCACCCCATATCTTTGATTGGGCCCCCAAGGCTACTGCCACACTGCAGCACTCAACACGTCAGACTTCCTCGGAGGTTTCAAATTATAGAACTTGGATGACTGGTTGCACAATTCCTTCAAGCCTTTTTATAACTGCTCCAAAGCTAGTATTGCACCGTAAAAGTGGCTTCTCATTTGGATGGTACAGAAGTGAATGCCGCTGATGTTTGTAAAGTTACAATGATGACATCTCATGCCACACATTCCCGGCATTCCAACACTAAGAATGCATAGCTCATAGGAAATAACAGTGTCGTAGAAAGACATGAAATCCACAGAAATCTCCATAGATACAACAACAACATTCATTTATAGAGCACATTTTCATACAAAAAAAAACGTAGCTCAAAGTGCTTTACAAAATGGAGGAAAGAAAAATAGAAGACGGTAAAAAATAAAAATAAGTCAACATTAACATAGAATAAGTAAGGTCCGATGGCCAGGGTGGACAGAAAAAACAAAAAAAAATAAAAAATAAAATCTGTAGGGATTCCAGACCACGAGACCGCCCAGTCCCCTCTGGGCAAAAAGGCCCAGATGGAAACAACTGTGGATTTTCCACTGTCAAAAGTATTAAATAAAACCCAAGCCCACCATAAAAAGGTGCAGAAGAAGCCAGGAAGAAAAAAAACTGCAAAGAGACACAAATCATAAAGTCCAGGTTTCCCCGAGTCTCTCTTTCTCTCTCAGTCTAGAGGTCCACCACTCTGCTGCGGACGACCCTCCTGGCAGAGTACAAGGTGCTAACAAATTATAAACCTGTCAAACCATTTTCACCAGTTTGTGTTCATCCCCATTCATGGGCTCAGCACGAGGACAATGGTTTGCCTCTCTAAAGTGTAAGCCAGTGGATCGAGATGTTCACAAATGCTTGGACAAATGGGATGAATGCAGAGCTCTTGTGATGGCCACTCATGAGGGGCAGGAAGAAGGGGAGGTGATTAATTTTCACCAAAAGAAAACGAACGATCCAGGAAATTGGATTATAACAGCAAGAGGAGGTGGTCATGATGGTGAAAGAAAAAAAAAAAACCCACAGAGCTGGCTGGCTTGGTCCTCCCAAGTTTTTTGTTCTTTCTCTAAAGGAATTCAAAAGCTCACAGGCTACTAAAGAACAGGGATGTTACTGTCACTCACATTAGAGCCTCAACCTCTAGCAACGTTGACGATGGCAGGCCGCTGAAAGTGGCCAAACTGAATTATTTACGATTTATATTGCAGCCTATCATTTTTGTAAGTCAGTCACCACAGAATACAGTTATGGGTAGCGGGAGTCCAGGTAGGGCCGCGCTCTTTTGGGTTTTACCTCGTCTCCTGGGCTGATTGGCTGGACAGCTCTGACCTCTGCAAGGGTCCCTCTATAAGTGACAATCACATTGGGGCAGCAGCTGTGGTTCATTAGGGCAACACTAAATTACAGAGAGAACAGAAACAGAGGGAGAGGTCAACTCAAGTGAAGAACAGAAAAAACAGTTTAAAAAAAATGAAATCATCATCATATGGATAAAAGAGAAAAAAAATAATCTGGTTATAATAAGGCAGACCAAATGGATGTCTCGTAATGGAGTTGTTAATGTTTCAAGTGCTTGTTCCTGTGACGTTATACACACACACACACACACACACACATATAACATTTACAAGAGTTTAATGGAAATGGGTGAAAAACAATTTTAATTTCATGATTTGGCTCCAGCTCTCCATGGCCCTTAAATGGAATAAGAAGATATTCAATAATTAATAGATATTTGAAGTACGGGGAACAGAAATCATTCATTAATTTGCTACCCCAGGTAACACAATGGCCACTTCTTCCCCATAGCATTGAGTTTAAGGCAGAGAAGGGGAGCATTGCAGGCCTCACCCCACCACACCGGGTCAACACTGAGCGTCCAGCTAACCTGACCTGAACATCTTTGGGATGGAGGAGGGAAATCCACAGTGACGGAGGGCAGGCATGTTAACTCGGGCCTGAGATTTGAGCCCAGCTCTCCGATTTCCTGTTTTCAAAGTTATGAACTATACTTACTTTACAGCAAGCGTTTACATCGATGGTTTTTCTTACATTTGAAAGGAGCATAAGATCCTTCTGCCTCGAGAAAGCTGTTGTGCACAGTTACTTTGTCAGTTTCTTAATCTTGTTCCACTCTGAAAGCTGCCCTTTTTTCCAGTTTATTCCTTCTGATTCATTTCAGTTGCCCTTACCCCCTTGTTTAGTTAAATTACTAAGCAGTTGGGGCATCTAGTTTGGTATTCTTTATTTTTAATCTCGTTAGCTCATCTCCCTCTGTGCTGTGGCAATCACTGCTGCAGTCACCCGAGGTTCATGGAAGAGCTAGTCTTTGCCAAAGCTTGTCCCTGTGCCAGTTACCTTCAGCACCCGCTCCTCCCATCTCTCTGACTTGGTGCCAATCTGCATCACTCAAGACAACTTCCAGTCACCGAGCACACCGGATTGCTTCAGAGGGTGTCGATCTATACACTTCAGGTGACTGACTGCATAATTCCTTCAGGACTCTTTGTCCCTGTTCCCAAGCTAGTATTGCACCGGGAAAGTGGCACCTTATTTTGATGGCCAATCAACATGGCATGTACAGGAATAAGCTGCAATTCTGGCCCAAATATGTATTTTTCTCCACTCTGTCATGTTTCAAACAGATGTCTGGGCCTGCTACAAGATTTGACAAACTGTTCCTCCACAACCAGCACTCTTCATGGTGGTCAAAGGAGGACAAAAGTGCCCACACAAATGTATGCCCCCCACAAAAAAAAAAGCATGCGGGGACAAATGTTTAAAGGTGGTGATTTAGCTGGCCGCTTCTTGATTTGGACACAGCACTCACTATATGACATTAGGATTCAAAATTCTGACCATTTTGGAGGATGCTAGTAGAATATATTTGTGCAGATTATTCAGACTGAAATGCGTCTAAATGCCTGTTAATGCCCTGTAACTCAAATGGATTCAGGTATTCACTTCTCCAGCTTAAACAGATAAAATGGCAGCTTCTTCCCCTCTCACACACATCTCCACCAAGCAAACACAGAACAAGACGTGGCTTTGCCTGCCCTAAATCTCCATTTTTAAAAATCGCTGGCTTTAAAACCACACATGTCGTGAAACAGGCGTAATCCAAAGTAGAGTCCCAGGGCTGCTGCTAGCGTCAACTCAGCAATCTTACTGTCCCACACAGCCCTCTGGGTAATATTCTTAAAGGGGCCGCTTCCCTTATTACTCACAGTTCACATTCAGGTCTGCACACAAACAAACAATCCACCTTTACTATTCCTTCTGCATGCACAGATTTCTAGGTTTTGTGAGTAAAAATGTTTTGTATTTAAAATGTCTGAAACTAACTAACGTTTTATTAAGTACAATATTCCTTTCAAAACCAATCTTGCAAGCAGAACTTCATCAAGTGTACCAGCTCAACTGTTTTCTCTGGCTCACTTCTACTTAGATACCCCTAGCTCTGGAGGCAAAGCATCCATAAGTCATCCAAGGGCAAACGGGCACAAAACGTAAGGCTAATAACTTTTAAAGATGAAAAGGAACCTTTTGATTATTTTCTAAGTATCCACAAAATTAAACTCCAGCAGTTTCTCAAAAGTCACCATCTCAGTAACTGTCAACATTTGTCACCAGGTGCACACCATTGAGCACTGATAGTGACATCACATCACTGCCTTCGTGATTGGTTACCAGGCCAGCTGGGATTTACATAAAGGGGGCTGTAAAGAATCCACAGGAAGGAGACGGAGTGAGAAGGTAAAGTAGACGTCTCCACTCCACCATCAGGTCTCCCCCTACCTCTTCCACACAACCTGTAATGGGGCAGGGTTTTTTAAATCATATTTACTTACTATTTTTTCTAAATTAATAGCAGTTTTAATTTGTACATTATGTATGTGTAACAGAAGGTTATTAGCTAATCTATCAAAATGCATCTGCTGCTCATGTCATATTATGAAAAATGGCTTATTCTGCCTCTGCTGGAATCAAATTATTCTCTTCTTTTAAAAACCGCCCTTCACATAGGATTGTATCGAGAGAAACCAAAGTGCGAGCAACTCCTCAATAAGCTACAGGCCAGCCTTGGTCATGGAAAGCCACAGGGATGAACAGGAAACTGAAACATCTGCGCAGAGAAGCAAGAAACAATTTGCTGACTCCTAAAAAAAGGGCCTTGAGGTAGAAAGGCTGCAGTGTCCTGAATAATAAGCAGCATTAAAAAAAATTCTTCAAGAACTTCAAGGAAATTGTCATTAATTATTTTTGGTGAAAAACATGAACAGCTACACATGATCATGAAGAAAAGTACAACCTGTCCGTTTACGTGATCAATTAACGAACAAAGGACTTACTCTGGGAAAATGGCGGAGCCCAAATGGGACAGCTCTTCATCTTCTATTGTAAAGCCATTGCAATTGACCTAGAATTAGGGGTAGAAAATGAAGTACATTAGCCACGTGCTCAGACGAGCTGAAACGCAACAAGGGGGTTCTGAGCCGTCATCCTGCAGACACACGGATGGACAGTCCTTACGTGGACAAGAATTCCTGGGCTGCCACATTGAGGTGATGATTGCAAAACGTTTCACAAGCTTGACGCTAAATTTTGTTTCATATGTTACTCTGCAATCGCTAGAAAAATTAGCGGCAATAAAAAACATTCCCACAAAAGCCAAATGTGCAAAGAAAAACAAACTGTTGTGTAAAAATAAAACACATGAGCTCTTAAAAGGGCTGCTTGGATCAATGGGGGCACAGCAACCACTGTACCCAACATTTGCAAACTACAACGTGGCACAATTCAATCCACTGTCTCCGCCTACAACACTGATCTCTTCCAATAGCTACTTGGAGAAGGCCTCATGTGACTGGGGGCAGGGTCTTATCCACCTCACCCGTGCCGATTGGCTGCTGGGTGGGGCATCATCCTGCAGCAAGGCTACATAAGATATGACCTGATTTTCTACTTTCTGGCCGTCATCTCCACATACAATAGTTATCTGTGTGGCATAAGGCATAAAACAAAACAACCCGTCTTATTGCCTTCTGTGGAATTCCAGTCCAAATCAGTTGACTCCTCTCTGGAAAAGGACAAGACGACAAACCACTGCATCCAGCCCGAGTGGTGAAACCCTAATGCAGGGGTGTCAAGCTCCAGGCCTGGTGGGCCACAGTGGCTGCAGGTTTTCATTCTAACCCTTTTCTTAATCAGTTTTCACTGCTAATTAACTTCTTCTCCCTTCGTTTTAAAGATTCAGTGCTCTGAATTGATTATTTTCTTCATTAAATGGCAGCTAAACAGAACTGAGATGTGAAACGAGCCAACCGATGAGCAGCTAAATTGGAATGTCAAACTCCAGCCAACTTCACTCCAACCAGTTTCTTAATGAGAAGCCAATTAATTAAACCTGTTATTTAATTCGATGGCTCATTGCTGCTCTCATTCTGCCACAGCAGACATTTCCAAAACTGTTGATTTTCTGTTTTTCCTAAGAACACCGTCAATATGTTTTGGTGGCCTGAGAGATTAACCTTACTTAGAACTTCACTTTTCATTACTTTCAGATATTGTGTGATGGGCACAGGTGAGCGGGTCATGCGGCAGCTTATTTTGTGTCTCATTGTTGTTTGGCTGCTCATTAAGGAAAAAGAAACAACTAAGGGGCCGGAGTCAAGTTAATTAAAATGAAGGCAAAATAAGTTAATTAGCTGACAAAACTGGTCACTAATTAAAAACGTGGTCAGAATGAAAACCTGCAGCCACTGCGGCCCTCCAGGACTGGAGTTTGACCCCCGTGCCCCTAATGGGTTATTCTGTAGGACGTACCTGTGCAAAGAGCGTCACCAGCGATGCATTATCTGGGTACTCCAGGTGTTTGGAATAAAAGTGATGGAGAGCAGCTATGTCATTCTGGATCAGATCTTTCTTCTCGTTGTCCAATTTATCCAAATCTGAAAAGCAAAAGTGAACAGTGACCTGAACATTACAACGGACAGGAGACTCGAGCCTCGTTCCAAAGCCAAACTGCACAAGAGTCAGCTGTCATTCATTTTAATAGAGAAGGTGAAATAAAGACGACACAAGAACATGGGGTGCACCACTGAACTGCAGACCCCAGTGCCCAGAGTTGGCAGCAGTAATCACCACCAGAAGGACGTCACCATTCCGATCCCCATAGTATTGGAGGGCATGACTCACGTGATTCAAATTCGGTCACCGCTAAGAGCTTTTCCGAGTCCGTTTTCTCAGTTTGCGTTTTCTGTCGGCAGAAGAGAAAATAAATACATTTATTGAGACTAACTACATTGACTATGGAAACATTTAGAATTAAAAGAGAAGGAAGTTCTGCTGAAAATGTCAGAATGTGTACTGGCACAGTGAATAACCAAGAAGCCCACCACTGAGCAGGGCATCAGACATTTAGAAGAGTGGCTAACAGCGGGCACCACTTCATCTAGCCGTCTTTACCCCACATTCAGGGTGAATTAGCTCGAGAGCCAACTCCAAGTCATACTCACAGTCAGCGCTTTAGCTACAGGGCAGTGAAAAAGTATTTGCCCCTTCGATATCTCCTGTTTTTGCATAATTTTACAAAATAACGGATTTTAGACAAAACGTACTATTAAAGAAAGGGAATCCGAGTTACTGCACAATAGAGTTTGTAAAAGCAGGACTTTCTTTAATCAAAGGACCAAGTTGTTAAACTCCTCCGCGCCATTGTGAAAAGTAGCTGCCCTTGGGTAAGGCACCTTTAGCAGCAGAAAGTCAGCCGAGTGTTTCCTTGAACTCGACGTCAGCCTTTCAAATCGCCATTGAGGAATTTCCGCCGACTCTTCTTTGTGTAGCTGCTTGTATTGAAAACATAGCGGACGGAGTCAAAGATGAACAGGGCTGGCTACCGATGAAGTCTGGTCAGTCGTGTGAGTGAGGAACTAAGGAGGCAATGTCACAAGGACAACACAGGTGTTGGGTTAACTTTACTACTTTAAACTACTGAGTGACAAATTCATTTTTGTTTTTATGTTTCCTCCAGTTCCCCTTTATCTAATAATATTTAAATTTTGTCTAAAGATTTGAAAACATTTATTGTGACAAATATTCAAAAGGAGAGATCGTCAGGAAGGGGGCACACACTTTTTCACTGCACGGGTGTTTCAGACCCCTTGATTGTTTTTTTTCTTACAGTCACGAGGCGCAAAGTAAGCCAACACAGGACAAGCCGACCTGATCCCATTTGCACCTCACACAAAATCTACTTTAGGCTGGAGAATTACGAAAATACCAAAAAAAGAAAATCGACACGTCTGGAAATTTCTGCAGCGGCAGGAGGAGAGCTCTTGGAGGCCACAGAATTAGGGAGAAGAACGGGCTTTAAATGACGATACTAACTGGACTCAACATGCTGGCCCTCCAGACCCCCATGTCAGCTGGTCATCTGCTGGCCTTCTTTGCGGCTCAGTGGACATTTCACTCCTAAGGGTCACACGACTCAAACACACATTCATTTCTCACACCCTATAATTAAAACACATATTTCAAATAGAATGGCATCTTTGTGCTTTTCTCTCTCCATGTGATGTCCCCCTCACCCAGCGTAAGAGAGTTAATGGCACTTCAAGAAGTCCGTGCAAACAAAGGACACAGGTGTACGGCACGCCATTCCAGCCACATCTTACGCTTGGAAAAAGCAGGGTAATTTACAAAATAAAAATGTCCCTGCAAGCAGAAAATTGCACAAAAGGCGGTATAATTTTCTCATCTTGGCAGTGCCAGCCCATCGTACACTGTGCCATTTGACTGCCCGACTCCTTTTCTTGGCAGACGTCGCTCCTCATCATCCCCCTCCTCGCACCTGTTTGACGATGATTCTGGCCGTTAGCCGGACGGTCTCCGATGGATTCCAGTTCTCCCCAAAAGCACACATGGATGAACATTCAAGTTTGTGCATCGGCCAGTCGCCTCGCTGAAAATACACACACATACAAAAAAAAAAAAGAGGAGCTTGAGACTTGAAAACGGCTCAGGGAGAGAAGAAAAGAAAGAATCAGAAATGAAAGAAAAACTAAAAAGGCAGACAATCTCAATGAAGAGGAAAAGGACAGACTGCGCCATAAGACAGATATGAAAGGCACTATATAACAGATCATAAAAGGAAATCCATAATAGATTGATAAGACAGGTACTGTGTAGTGAATGGCACTATATAATACAGAGATGTGAAGAGAGAGATACAGACAGATATGAAAGGCACTATATAACAGATAGATCACTAAAGGAACTTACATAACAAACGGATAAAAACGGGTACTGTAGAGTGAATGGCACTATATAATCTATAGCTGTGAAAGGCAGTAAATAAAAGACAAACAGATACGATATAACAGTTAGTCACGCAAGGTGCTATATGATATGATAGATATGAAAGGCAGTAGATAGATAGATAGATAGATAGATAGAGTAAAACCACAGATAATGAGAGTACTATTTAATAAATGTAAGATATGAAAGGCATTATACAATAGACAGATAGTAAAAGGAACTACATAATAGACTGATAAAACTGGTATTGTACAATAAAAGGCGCTATATAATACGCAGAGGTGAAAGGCAGTTAAATAATAGAGACAGATATGAAAGGTAATATATGATAGACAAACAGGCAGGCAGGTATGAAAGGCACTATATAATAATGCAAAGCACAATATGCCAACAGACCAATAACTAGAAGAGATGCTATCTAATAAATAGATGTCTAGAATCTAATTAAAATGTCAAAGTAGCCCAGTCCTGTGCGGTGACACCTGCACAGTATGAAGGCCCTCCAGCAGCGCACCCTGGAGGGCCACAGCAGAACTACGCCTGGTCTGAAGGTGGTGAGAGAAGTCATACAATTCTGACAGTGTCACTGGTGTGGCCTCCATGAACAGAATAAAGCACATGGCTATTATTATTTGAATTTGATTTCACATTTTTTTTTTTTTTACACATCAGGGCCAACTTAGCATCAGCAATCCACTTAACCCGTGTGTCTTTAAGGCCGTGGGAGGAAACTGGAGCATTCTGAACAAACCGACACACCAACCCAGAGAGAACATGCAAAGTCCACAATGCCAGCCATCAGGTTCTGAGCCCCGGAGGATACCGCGCTGCGCGAGCTTCACTGATCTTACACTGAAATCGCTCGGTACGACTTTAAAACGCTGGGAAGCAGGAGTGAGCTCAGGAGGGCTGCGGCACGGCAGTTTACTCTCCTCGCCAAGGAGGCCACCATTGTCATGGCAACTGTGAGAGCAGCAAGACAAGACTGTAATTTACACGACGACGAGATCAATGAGCAGGCGGGCACAGATGACAAAGAGACGTCTTACAAACTCAGGGCGGCAAGTTTCAGGGAAGACATCATCACTACAAGAAAAAAATAAACCTGATGTACCCCTGTGACCTGGGGTTAGAATCAGGGCGCCAACCTGCAGTTAAAGGGAACTGAAGGAAGATGGCATCAGGCCATAAAAATGGCAGCTCCAATGCCCCCTCTGAGGCGGGGCGGGGGTCACCAGCCAACCACAGAATTAAAGCATCTGAACTGATGAAAAGATTTCTGGATAGAGCGAGTACAAGAGTATAAGACTACTGTACATCAGACTTGACTCATTAAGCAGCGTGGCCCCCTACCAATTTCTTTTTAATTAACTGAGACAACGTTTCGTACCTTGTCCTGGTGTCGGAGTGTAATGACGTGCTGCACGTGAGCTGCATTTGCCACTATTGCCCGATGGTTGCTATGCAGTTGCCAGCCTACGTGCTGTACTATGGCAAATACATTCAATGAAGAAAAGTGAGGAGGTCTGGTCTCTTGGCAGTGGGGTCCCCTAGTGGCTACGCATTGAACTGATGATCAGTGTTGAGTTGTACCAGCAACTTTCTGCGTGTGCGAGTTGCCAGTTGATGAATGCTCAGCTGGAAGTACACAGAAGACTCCTTCAAAGTCATGGTTCAGAGTTCATGGCCTTAATCATTCATGGATTTTTCCTTAGGACCCAACTAATAATTGTTAGCGGAGATCGCAAATATCCTCCGCAATTTTTTTTATGGCTTTTTTTGTGACAATACCGTACTGTAGAGAGAACACAAAGCAACCATAGAGGAAAACGCGGCTTGGGATGGTGAAAGTAGCCAATCCGAGAGCGTTATTCATTTCTCCTTCTGCATTGGCTGCTGCCCTGTGACGCACCTCCGGCAGATGCAGCCCAGCCTTTCCACACCATAACAGTTTACCATGTTCGCTATGTCGAGTGCTTCGCTGAGCGTTCTTCTGTTTTTCGTTTTGTTCTTCTTAAAGCCCTAAAGGTGTTGCCCAAACACCCTGCACCTTCTAAGGCTTCTGGCAATGAACTGAAGCACCAGAAGAAGTCCAAGGGCAGTCCGGGAGGAGGCTGAACTACTGAATTTGCTCCGGGAACTAAAAAGTTCTGCCGCAGTAGCCACCCGAGGAGCTGTAAATCCTCTGCAGTCATTATCTTCATTACATTCCTTCATCGTACTGCAAAGCTAATTCACTATCATCATCTTCAATCAAAATCATTCATTATTGGTGAGTACCTGTACATTTTACTGTATTTTTATTAAATTAAAATTATTACGTGTTTACCCTACTTATACCCAAGAAAACGCACTTGACTGAATTCCAGTACATAGAGGGGTAACGTCGGTGTTTTACATTCTAGCACTGCAGGAGACACAGGAGTACAGTACAGTAGAGTAGACGGGTCTACCTTTACATTCTTTGTTTTTAGGGTAATGTATTAAGCCGAGTGTTTTGGGGGCATATTTAGGGTTTAAACTATACAAACAGGCATTTATTTGACCACATCCAAAATTCATGAGTGGTCTAGGAACGTAACCCGTCTGTAATGCCTATAACGCTGTCCTAAACAGAGAAGGCACACAAGCAGCAGCGAGGCTCACCTGTCCAGTGTCTCGTGTTCATCGTACCACAACAGTGATCCTTGTGGATATGGGAGAAACTTCCAGAAGGACAACCGCCAACACTCCACTCAATTGGGCTTTATGGCAAATGACATAGAAAAGCCCACTTGAAGTTTACAAAAATAATAAAAGAATCTGTCAGTTTACGAGTTTCTCTGGTCTGATGAAACCAGGACTGGATTCTAATCCTCGTGCACTTGCACAGTACCATTCTGATGGTGAAGCGTGGTGGTGGCAGCAACAGGAACTGGGAGTCTAGTCAAGAGCGAGAGAAAGCCGAACAGAGCAAAGCACCGAGATCTCCTTCAGCAGAACCTGCACAGAGCGCTCTGGACCTCCGCTGGGACTGAAGGGTGACAAAGCAACAGACAGGGTTAACTCTGGGAATGTCCTTGAGTGGCCCAGACCTAAACCCAATCGGACGACTCTGGAGAGATGTGAAAACGGCCGCCCACCGAGTGTCGCCATCCAACCTGACAGACAGGTTGAGAGGATGTGCAGAGAAGAAAACGTGGACGGGGCCTGAAGACCTCTCGAATCCACACGCAGTTTAAAAGAACATTCGAGGTGCAACAACTGAATCCCCAGAATGACCGTGTAGCGTCGTCCACCATCACAGATTCACTGGACACAGACAAACACTCAGCCAACAGGACTATTCAGGAGGGAGAGCTGAAAAGGTTACGGGATTCTTTTTGGAATGAAAAGGCCAAGTTGACACACGAACTGTGGATGTTTCATTCCACGTATTCTACTCTCTAATTATGAACAGCAATTAAGGTGGCCAATCAGAAGGTGTCTGCCCTAAACAGCACTCATGAGGCGTGTGATCGAACGGACGGTGGCTTTGCCTCCCGAGTGGTATGCAGCTCTCCCCCATTAGCCACTTGTGTGAGGCTGCCCAAAGACACACGGCTCATCCTAAAATAGCAGGGCATATGGGCCAAGTGCCACACAGTGGGGCCACTCTGTGAAAACACAGTTTGTCGGTAGTGAGCCCAACTGCTGAAAATAGCACGAGAGACGACCATATGTGCTCGATGTCATGCAACATGTCAGACTGGAACACACCAAATGGCTATTTGTCATCTGCCAGGCTGTCGCTCACGCAAATGGATTGCAATTTGTGCCATAAAATACAACATGGCGCTCGCAAACCAGGTTAGTCCAATTCAGAATCAGAAGGTCCTCTTAAAGTCTAACCGGCAGCATCAGGTGCAAAGCAGAAATAATTGCTGGCCAAATCCAAACAAGAATAGAGAGATTAATACACTGCCTTTGTAAAATGGGACTGCAGTAGTGCACATCAAATGCTGCCATATCCAATCGGGCACACGTGGCTCTCATCTCTTTAGCTTTGTAGACCTCATCAACGTATGAGAACTATGGGTGCCACTTACAGCACTCCAATCATTATCTGCTCCAGCAAGACCACTGATTGTTGCACTTGAGCGCACTCCGTTTGATACGTAGCGGTCACTGTGGCATGTGGTGCACCACTGAGAAGCACCAGCTGATCCAAGGTTGGTTTTAACTTCTAACATGCAATTGTCTTAACACAGAGCCTTTCGATGCCCAGCGCAAACATAGTGAGGTCACGCAGGCCTTGTCGAGACATGCCCAGGTCAGCACAGACTTCACATATGGATCTGAAACCAACTGTACCAAGAAACTGGCAGCAGGCAAGCAAGAAAGGCAGCACTCAACAATGCTATGGACCCAAAGCTGCCCACCAGTTATGTTGGAGCCCCCTCTGGATAGAGAGGTCCCCCCCATGGCACAGTGAGTACACAGAACTTGAGTCCTTCAACAGAAACTAAAATAAAGTTTAATGGGATTGCTATGAAACAAACCCACAGAAGATCTGAATCAGCTGACTGGCAGTGGTTGGTGGTTCAGTGATTGGCATTCGTCTGCTCCATTAATCTGGAATCATTTAACAGGTGGCAGCTGTGTAAAGATGGCCTCATGTCTGAGAGGGTTTTTGTTGGGTATTCTGGATTTCTGCCAAAATGCCAATGACAAGCCCCTTAGGTTAACTGGCAAACATGGAACGACCAGCCAAAGCGAGGCAAGCGTACACTGCAGTGGCTGGCACCCCAAAGGCACTTGGTTCATAACATCCACCTGATGCCACGAGACCCTAACACCGATAAGGTGGGCTCAGTAAATGGACGGACAGAAGGATGGGTTTTTAAAGCCTTTTGACACCATAAACGAACGGCCATAAATCAGAACATGAAGCCACTGGAGATAATAAAATCTCAACATTGTGAAGCACAAGAGCCTGTGATCACCAACACTGGGGCACCACAGGGGTCCTTCAAGCCCAACACTAATTTATGGCACCAACAGAACTTCTCAGAGGATTCTTGTGCAATGGAAATGAGATGGTGGAGGATTTTGAGAGAACTTCCCGACCAAAGAAGATGGGGACAGACATCGGGGAACCCAATGATATCAATGAGCAATTTGAGTGAGGAGCCAAAGACCAATAAATATGTGGGGGTGGTTGACTGTTCTGGGGGGACAAATAGGCCCAGAATGGGGGGACAAATAAGTCCTAGAATGTGAAAAGATGGCGACCATAGTGGCACGCTTGCTGTCGTCTGCCAAGGAAGAACACCAAACGCGTGATTAATCGTGAACAGCACTGGAATTCAGGGACAGACACCTCATTCACCAGAGACAGCTGAAGAGAAAGAAGAGGAGGAGGGCAAAATTAGGAGCCACGACGACTGCTGCTGCCTGTCCTCTCCATGATGCCTTGGACAGTCGATCCAAGTGTTTACTTTAAAAACACAAACTCGAGGACAAGGTTGGAAACAAAGTAAGGAGAAACTTCACGCAACATCATCATCAAGAAATTATTTTCCACAAAGAACCCTATAGAGATTTGTGAGGACTCCCGAATCTCGACTTCATGTTATCATGGTGTGAGAGATGGCCAACACCCCCACGCCACCTGATGGAGTTTTTCCTGCAACATAGAGGTGGCTTGAGTTCCCACAGGGCACCATGGACATTGGAGTTTTACTTTACAGCCCTGCTGAATACCATGAGGGCCACCAGGGGACGCAGCAGGAAGGCACGATGATTTTTATTATAGACCGGAAGTACTCCCTAGTCACGGGGACGGAAATAATGAAGTACTTCCGGGTCAAGGACTATAAAAGGATGATGGGAAACCCCAGCAGACTGAGCCGGAGTTGGGAGGAAGTGTGATGGAGCTGCTAGGTGGAGAGGAGGATTGTTTATTATTGTTATCGTGATTATTATTATGTATAGTGGAGGTGGAGGTGCTTTGTGCACATTATTGTAAAAATAAATTCATTATTAGGACTTTTACCTGCGGGTTTCACGGAACAACAGAGACCCCTTCTGTCACAATGGACAACCTCAGTGAATCAGACTGGTGAGCTTGTTGACCCGAATGGCTTGTTCTCAACAAAAGATCAAGATTTTTCTAAACATTACCCTAACTCTTTGAGGCCTGAATATTTTTAAAATAAAATACAATATTTGTCGTCTTTGGCACAGACAGAGCTCAACGGCCAGCAGGAATGTGCCTAGCTGACTTCACGCGGCTGGTAGGCAGTGGTGGCAGGCGTAGTGCGTCTCAATCTGGTTTGTACTTATTGTCATTGTAAAGCACCGTAAGTGAACGTGGCAGTGGGGTCATCAGCTACACCAATGTGTTGAGCACCACGATCAGCTGACGCCGATACCTCACTTTCGTTTTTCAATCTCGTTCTCCAGATCACTTGCAGCAAAATTGAGAGTCCGACAAGTCAAGAGTCTGATTCAGAGATAATAAGCAAAACATCGTCCACCAAGTATTTCATGTTGAGGATTCAGTTTGGTCTCTCACCAGACCAGACATCTTTACTACTCGTGCACATGCGGACAACTGAGATCACATGAACAAAGTTAACTTTCCTTCTGGCAAAGAGAGTCAAAGTAAAATGTAACTGTGAGCCATCTATTATATTGTGCCTTTCATATGAGTCTACTGACCACCAAACGGGTTTCTTTTCTACTCGACTATACGACTGACCGTCCCTGGCTCAATCTCCGCTAATCGTGGCGAACACTAGAAATGTGACAATGACCCTCACGTGCTCGACTCCATGGCACCTCTTCTTCCTCCCTTTTACACCCACCACAGACTTGGCAAAGCACCACAGGAATGCTGGAGTGTCGGCTCTCTTACCTGGCAGTTGACATTGCAGTAGAAGGCCTGCTTGCACTTGCCACACTTGGAAAGACCCTCCTTTCTGCAATTCAAAAAATAAGAATAAAAGTGAGAGAGTCCACGTTTACAGTTTACGATTACAAATTGCGTACAGCACGTTTACCACAAAGACCCAAATTTTTAAAAGACGAAGCATTCTATTCACACCTTTTGTGATGATGCTTGCCATCGGGTCACACCATTCAGACTCAGCTGATTGTCAAACCAAATCGTCACACGATTCTCTCATTCGCTCGATTCTCAAACTGAGAAGTCACCCAATTCTCGCTCATGGGAATCTCTGACGGAGCCATTACCTGTAAACCAGTCGCTCGATTCTTGTTCCCTTTCTTCTCGAATGGAGTCACACGTGTTTCATGCACTTGATTCTCAAACCAGATCATCACCCTGGAATGAGTCACACGATTCCCTCATTTACGGATTCTTTCGGGTACAAACTTCCTCATTACCAGCGAGCGAGTTGTGCGATTCTCGTTCACTCGCTTCTCAGAGTGTTGACAGTTTGTGAAATGCGCCGCCTTGTTAGCAGTTATTTTGTACTCACTCAACACGGTGACACTGAACACAACAAGGCAGAACCTTCTCCACTAGGATCCCGCACTCTTGTTTTACTTGTAGAGCGCCATCAAAGACAACATGGTGGGCGCTTTGACATTAAAGTGGACTGTGATTTGTAGCCTGGCCAAGATCTTATCATCATAGACTTGGAACATCTTTTGCAGCCATAAATATAAGATAACGTGGAATTGTGGAAGTCTCCTCATCCCAGGGTTCCACCCCAGGAGTAGGTTTTGTGGAGGAAGGGGGTATCACAGCTCATCTGAAGTGCACCCCCGTATATGCAATTTATCCTTAAAACTTCAGTTTGGCGGCTTTACAGTTTAATTACATCACTGTGACTCTTCCAAGGGGTGGCCTATTCCACCCCACCATGGCCGAAAGACTCACACCTGGCACCAGCTCTGGAACCTACGGGTGAATCAAAAGAATCGACTCACTTAGACGGGCAGTTTGAAAGAATCAAGTCATCGCTGAAGACGTCGGCACCTTTGAAAAGCTCCATTCTTGCCCGTCCTCACTGCCACGCGAGACATGGAGTTTCCAAACTTCACCACTTCAGAGATCAGCTTTGACTGTGGATAGAAGGCTACTATGAATAAAAGAAGAGCTGTATGGGTAATAGTGTGGCCCAGCCAAACCTGCTGTGAAAATGGTGGCACTGGCCACGTTCACTTGGATGCCATACTAAGAGCTGTGCATCACAATGATGAAGCTGAAGCTGCCCTCTGCCCCCTTCACCAAGGCTCTATTACAAAGAAGCATTTGCAGCTTGCTTTCAGACTCGGGTCCCACACCTTGTGAACTCGTTCAACGCGACGCCATTTGGAGCAAACAGGTGAGGGGGCCAGAGCCGCTGTGAACTCTCATGCTGCTTCCATGAGACGGCCAGGCGGCTATTTTAGTAACACTCCACGAGGACAGCTGCAAAGAGAGCGGGGGGCACGGAGATGTGCACGTCCTCAGCTGCTGCCCTTGTGTAAAAAGGGGGCCCGACACCTGGATACTGAAAGACGCCCGGCGGATTGACGTCTCCAACTGCGTGATTTCAGCTTCTAGTCAGCGCAAGTTGCCCAGAAAACAAAGCAAGAGTCTACAATTAAATAAGGATCATTTTAGGAGATAATTATCACTTCCTGCTGATTAACTTATCCCAGCGCTGGAAGACTTGGTATCCAGGGAAACGAAGCAAAGCCGCCTGTCTGGAAGCGGCACACATCCCAGCGGTACAGTATGGCGTCACGGCCGCTGGGATCTGGGGAGAACAAAACCTGGTCTTCATATGTTGCTCGTGATCATAAATGACATCCCATCCTGTTAAACAAGTGAATTACGGGTGTGCGTTTAAAGTGATCAGACTGGTGGAATCAAAAGCAAAATTCACTCATCTCTTCCACAAACTGGAATTAAAAGACAGGAGGCAAGGGAAGCCAAAATGACAAACAGGGGGTCTCCCACCCATTTTCAGTACCAGCTGGATCCAATGCAATGCAGAGTTCACGCGCACAACCAGACCCAACCCTGCGTGGAATGCCCGTCCTTCGCCAAGAACACTTCCACCCACAACAGGATCATTTTCAAGGGCTATGTGGCATGTTTTTGGGATGGGAGAACACAATGGAGCACCAGAAAAGGGCCCACAGGGCACAAGGAGAAGGGGCAAACTCCAAGTTTGAGGACAGGACTTGAGAGCTGTGGGAATCCTAGCTTGAAGCATCCATTAAAGTCCAGCTCTCCCAGCAGCAACGAGGGTAAGGTAGGAGCCAAACCTGGACGGCCCACCGGTCCATTCGCCATGCACGCTCACTCACTCACTCACACCTGTAAGACGCCCTACATAACCAAAAACCCTATTAGCCTTCTTCATCAATTCTGCTCACCATCTGGATATAGAAGGTGAATGGTCCAAATGGTGCAAACTCCGCACACTCAGTGCCCCCGCTGTAATTCAAACCTCATCTCATCCAGATGTGAGGCCGCCATTAAAAAGAAGCTTAGGGATGTGGGGCCCAGAGCCAGTCCTACAAGAACCAAGCAACACCTGCACCTGGTCGTGAATCACACAGTCGCTGTGGACCCTCTCCAGGTGGTCCACTGCATTCCCACAGCCCCAGACTGGGCCATACAGCCAGCGCTCAAGTGGCACCTCCAAGTGTAAGCCATGGCAATCGTGGCTGGCCGTATGCTACGGGATTTCAGCCCGACTTGCGAGCTTCCCATGTGGTTTCTCAAAACGGGCTCAAAAATTGCGAGCACATCCCCTGGCGGCGTGAGGTGTTTTCCAGCCTGCTGCCAGGGAGTGGGACGGTCCCTACGTTTTTTGACATGTTGAAAAATGCAGACTTTGATGCTCGAGTTTGTCAGGCGGGAGAGATCATGTGAGCGGATTCTTCAGAGACTGACAGACGGACAGCAACTCCCAACATCCCTGACCAGAATTAGGCTGCTTTGACGATGGATGAATAAGTAAACAAGTTCATAAATGTGCTCTATAATAGACTGGCATCGCCTCCAAAACTGGCTCCTACTATGTGCCCATGGACACACACTGAGCCCCAGGTCACCAAACTGAATTAAGTGAGAGGGTGAGCGAGTGTGTTTGACTAAAAGTGGCATCCCATCCGGGCTCGACTCTCATGGAGTGCCCTGGGGCTGCCAGAACAGAAACCACCTGTCAACAGCCCTGAGCAGAAACTTAAATGATGAATGAATGGATGGATGGATAAGCAAGGGTGGGCACAGACACGCTGATGGAGTGGCATCAACTCCAGGATTGACTTCTATCTTGTGACCAGTGATCCGGAGATAGACACTGTGACACCAAATTGAATTGAGTGGACTTGATAATAGATGGACGAGTGACACGGAGTAAACGTGCTCTGTGATGGACTGGCATCCCCTTCACGGCTGGTTGTTATTTTGTGCCCACTGCTGCTGCTGGGACAGTCACCAGTCCCCACGGCTCCAAACTGAACTAGGTGGGTGGATCAGCGAGTGTGTGACTAAATGTGCTCTGTGATGGACTGGCATCCTATCTGGTCTTGACTCTTGCCAAGTGACCTCCCTGGGACCACCAGAACAGATCCCACCTGCCGAAAACCCTTAAAATGAATTTACCAGCTTTAATAATGAAGTCATGGACAGGTAAGCAAGTGTGGGCATAAATGTGCTTTATGATGGGACAGAAATTCCACCCAAGGTTGGCTCCATTCCAAATGTTCAGTACCAGGGTTGGGTTCTGCTTTGTGCCCAGTGATCCTGGGACAGACAATGGTGCCCTATTCTCAAACTGAATTAAGTGGCTTAGTTTATGGTTGGACAAATTAATATACATATAGATGTGGCTTTGTGATGGACTGGCATCCAGTGCAGGGTTGGGCGCTTGCCAAGAGAGACACCTGCACGGAACTGAAGAAGCAAAACTGCAATGTCCTGAAGGAGGCTCGTTCTGTTGAAAGCGGCCATGCCATCAGGTTTTAATTAAGAAGGTGGCAAAGGGAGTGCCCAAATCAGCGAATGTCCATTTGTGCCGTGTGAGACGCGTTGCCTTTGCATTTGCTGCCAGGCAGTTTGTATCTTTTCAAGGGTGCCAGCTGTTCACTGTCTACCACGCACCTCCACATGGATGAACTTCTACATGCTGTGCCCAGTTGCTTGTCCTGCTCCCTTTCAGTGTCCACCCTCTCTCCTTGTCAGCTGAGCTAAACGTAACCCAACATGTAACACACCCTGATGGTATCGCCCACAAACCCAGCGAGGATGGCAAAACAACATCGTACCACCCATTTTCATTTAGAAAGGAGAAGCTGGTTGGTTAGAATCGGCCACTGGGCTGGTCAGCCAGGCCATCAGAGGGTACGGATAAACAATGAACCCTGGGCCAGCAATGGGCACACTGCATGAATGACGGCTGTAGAAATCACAGAAACCCCCCTATTCTTCCCAAATTGGTGGCCCTGCTGCATTTCTGTCAATTTGTGCTTCTTTGTTTTTAATTTTTACATTGAAATCTCCTCTTTAGCGTCCATTTGTGAGCTCAAGTGGACCGAAGGCTCTGCCTACGTGACAAAGCCGAGGAGCGTCTCGCCGACGTCTTTCTAATCACGCATTCCCAATAGCCAGGCAGGAAAAGACGTGCCACAGTCATGCCCAGTCAAACCTACGGGGTAATCTCATATTCATGTCTGAACAAACACGGACGAGCAAAATGCCAGGATCTGCTGCCTCGGCCCTTTGGAGACCCAGCCTGGTGTGCCAACATTTTCTAAAAATAACTTTAACCTTTTTTTCAAGATTGTGACCACATCAGGACAGTTTGGCTCCTGCCCTTAATCTCATTTCTTCCCAGCCTGTGCCCCAACTTTGCCCATTATGCACTGAAATTACCTTCAACACAGGAATGAACTTACACCCACCCGCCCTGCCACTTCTCAAAATGACTTTCTGCTTTGCACTGAAGGGTTGTCAGTTACTGCGAGGTCCGTCAGTGGCCTGGGTTCAGGGAAGGAGCCCACCCTGGAGGGGATACCAGTCTACCACGGGTCCATCTACACACCATGCTGATGGGACGGGACCAGGCCGGTATTTGAACCCGGGTCCCTGAAGTGCGAGACAGTTGCAGTAGCAGCTACACCGATGTGCCAGCCTTCCTTAACATGTTTAACCACCATCTGCAGTAGCGACAGACGCCCCCGGCTGTTTATCTTTAGGATCTGCACACTCGCTTGCTCTCCCAGTGTCCATGTGAGCTCTTCTCCAAATGCCAAAGACACACTTGATGGGTTAGCTGGCGATTGTGTGGCTGGGCCCTCCGACAGACTTGCAGCCCACCCAGAGTTGGCTCCGGCATTGTGCCCAAGGCTGGCACTGGCCAGTGCAACCCCAAATTGTGTTAGGTGGCTTTGGTTTAAATAAGGCTGTTCGACAGATTCAGATGAATTTTAAAATATTAGAAAGGCCCTTCTTACGTTACAAAAAAGGCTGACTTTACTGGAAAAAAAGCAAAGATTCCACTGGAAAGGACGAGTTGACACAAGCAGGTGGTTAAGGCGTCTGTGGACAAGTCGCGTCCAACTCAAGCGCCTTACGCTACAGCTGGCCTCCTCTAGAATAACGACGTCTGGGCACACGCGGTGCTATTTTGAGAAATTCCGCTCAGGTGACAACTCCGTCGTACACATGCCCGTTCAGTCTGGCACTCGCGCCACACGTGTTCCACCCACTGACGTTTGACATAATAAAGCTGTGCCCACTTAGAAGTCAAAATGGCCACAGGCTTCTCAAAGGGCCGCACCGCTGGCTCTGGTCGTCCTGTGCTCTGAAAGAGAAAGGCGTAACGGGACACGTGGGGGGCTGAGAAGGTGCGGACAACGCGGCCCGGCTGTTTTACACCGAGAGCTGGGGGTGCGGTCAGAGTTTGCCCACCCTTTGTGGTGTCATGATTCAGTTTTTCATATGCCAGCGTGTTTGTGACCCACTGTCCTGCCCCTCAGTGAATCACATGCGATAGTCAAAGCTGGGGGGTACCCGTGTGATCACCAGAGCGTTAGCGCGGTCGTCACAGTTTTGGCAGCGAGGACTTCCAGGATTGGCCGCGATCCTTTTGTGACGACTCCCTTTTGTTTTGGGGGGGTTCTTCCAGTATTGTGGGGTACTTTTACCATTCAGGTGCCAGATGACAGTTTTTGAAATCAAAAGGTTGCAAATGGGGATTCCCCGTGTCCGGCCACTTTACTATCCTTGCTATCGTTGTCATCGTCACACGCACCCAATGCATTTTGGCTCATTTGTAGTCCACTGTACAATATCAATAAGCATAAACATAAATGGTGTGTGTGTTTGTGAAGGCCTCAATTTCTCGTTACCTTAAATACCACAAATCAGAATCAGGCGCCAATGACGAGAACCTCAGCAGAGAGGATCGTGTCTGAACCTCTGCTCTTATTTAAGCATGAAGTTTGGTTTGAGGGGTGCGTCATCGACACGTTGCGATCAAAGGACCTCTTGGGGGGCCTTCGGAAAGAAGCCTAAAGATGCCTATGAGTCCGAGAAGGGATTTCCAAAGATCCCCCCATCCCACCGTCCGGAAGATCATCTGCAAGAGGAGAGGATTTCACACAATTGGCCAGCAGGTTACCCAGAAAGCTGAACCAGAAGTCAACCTACTGAAAGATGTCTCCAAGAAGCCCAGAGTTTCATCTTGGGACCTCCAGGTAGCTCATGCCACTGTTGCTGTCAAAGTGCAGGGGTCTACCATGGGCTGCGCAAGTGAGGCACATGGGAGGAGTGCCAGGAGAAAACCAGAAAGAACATCAGGGTAGGACTAAGGTGTGCTCAACGCCATCTAGGAAGAAACCAGGACTTGTGGAACAGACGAGGAAATGATTTCCTGTAGATAGTTACTGGGCCACAATCAACTACAGTACTTAAATAGAAGACCCCTATAGTAACTGGAAGTGGCCGGCCGGTGGTGGAAGTGTTCTGGTTTGGGGCTTCATCACTGCATCACGACTCCCCATCACAGAACTCACTAGGAATTCTTCCTGTCAGAAGACCAAAACGCAGCTAAACGTGGGTCTTGTGTCCCTGAACGTGCCAGTAAACCCACCAAGGATTGAGAGAAGAGGAAGTAAAGGGGGCTCAGGAACACCCCTCAAACATCACATGGCGGAGACGACGTCACAGACAGCCGACGGTTCAAGGGGAGCCCCACCTGCGGTTAGAGCCAAGGGTGGACTTGCGATTTCCACAGACAGAAATGGCACATCTGTTCACCTTTCATGAAATAAAATGACTGCAAAGTCCATTTCTCTTTTTCTTTCCCAAATTCGAACTTTTTTCACATCTTAATCCAAGGCGACTGGCGACATCCGACATACACAATTCACTTCGGTATCTCCAGTTGGAGCACAGGCAGGTGACGTGACCTACTCAGGGTCACACAGTGGTGTTAGCGGTGGGATTCCAACCCACAAAGTCCAAAGCTTTAAGCACTACGTCGGTCGCTGTGCCTGCCGGCCTGCGATGTCACCTTTACTTACTGATAACTATATGAAGATCAAGTTAGGATACAAAAGAAAAAAAAAACGACCATGGAGTGCTTTCACTTTATCAAAGGCCTGTCCGTGTCCAGTGGAGAACGTAGCCATGAATGCCACCACTGGCTGCTGTCCTGTGTGTACTCTGCGCCTTCTCCTCAGGTCCTTGTGCATCTCCCACCCAATGAGTGCCACTGTCTTTAAATGGGCATGTGCGCCCCGTCCAGGGTTGGTCCTCGCCTGGCACCCAAACCGACGCCATCAGTGGACGTTTGTGATGTTTTACGTTACTAGTGGTCTTATGGGCCACCATTACGACGCCACCGCACTGTTTGTGTTTTTGGGGTATCTGACGGCCCCCCGCAGCCCGATGACAGTCACTTCTTGTGCAGCCCTCCTCACATCCCGTCTCGTCGCATTTTTATTTCGTTTCTACTGTCAGTTTAGCAGCAGCAACAGCCTCTCGCTGCAGACCCCTGTGTGTAAATCCACGTTTCATTTGGACCCTCGCCATTGACCGGACCCCGTGCTGCGCACACACCGCGTGCCCCCGAGCAGGTGGCTCAGCCGACTTGGTCAACAGCGCGACAGGCAGTAACTCACACGGCAGGGCAACATTAAAAAATAAAAGAAGAAAGAAAAAAAAGTTTGACTCGACGAAAACGGTCACCGCCGCATCTCGGGTCCCCACACAGGAAGCCCATCCCTCCCCGGCCGATGACTTCCTCCAGCCCAGCGAGCACCTCCGCAGTATGCGGCAGGGCAGAGCATGACGGAGCGGACGGAAAGTTACGTACCTGGCGAAGCAGAATTCGCAGTGGTTGCCCCGCTCGTTGACAGTCAACACGTACGTGTACGCCGGGCACATGAAGACGAGATCTCCAACTTTAAACTCCTTCAGCGCCCGCAGCCCCCTGCCTTTGCCCGGGCTGATGAACCTCTCGATGCCCTCCGCTTTGCCGTCCGCCTTCATGACTGCCGAGTTCTCGGCTTTCACAGACAGACTCGCTCGCTCACTCGTTCACTCACACGCTCCGACCTCCGCCGCAGCCTCTCGGGGAGCTCCCACGTTTTACTCAAAGCGATGCCGGATTGGCAGTTCTGTCCCTCGCCTGTTTGCTATTAATGGAGCGGCGTTGGTTCATCCTACCGAAACTACATAAATGGAAGCAGCAGACGGTCCTGACGCGTGGGGCCTGCGTGGACGACGGACCGACTGCTGGGTCCTAAAGAGAGCCGCTTTAGAGTGCGCGTCACCTTCATTACCCGCCGAGTGAGACGAGCGCGGGCGCGGGATTCTGAGGGGAGGGCGAGCGGAGATTTGGGATTGGCTTAAAACAAGAGGCCGGTGAAGTGCGTTCACTTTTATTAGAGGCCGTCATCTCGATTATAAAGTCATAAAAATAGATGAGATCAACGGAAATTCTTTTCAAGGCCCGCGAAAAACACCTAAATCCATTCGGTTTATTCATTCTTGTACAGTAAGGGTTACAAGCTTTTGTTTTAATTACTCAAGTTTTCAGTTTAGAGTATCATTTATAAAGTAAAATAAATGGGCTTTTGAAACTGAGCTTAGTAATCCTGCAATTTTATGGGAAAGTTTGTAATTGCATTTTCTCGAGCCTGCGCTCAGTGAAGGGCGCTATACAAGAATGAGCCAAATCGGACAGGAATTACAGAGCGACGGGCTCCATTTCAGCACCAGCGGACCCCCAGTTCAGTCATCGGGCCTGCGCCCAAATTCACAACAAGTGCTTCATGCGGGCTTTAACATGAGCTCATTGTTTAGTGAGTTCTTCTTGTTTATGCTCTCAGTCCATGACATTTAGAAGTACAGCATATGTGTCTTTTTTCATTGTCTTTAATGGTTTTAATTAATTGACTTTTAAGTATTGTTTCCCTTTGCCTTTTTATTTTTAATTCACCCTTTTCTGTAGAGTTTGTCCTCTTAATTGTACCTCAAAGCTGACAACAGTGAATGCTAAAAGGGGGCTGTGACAGGAGGGCCATATGTATAGTGCCTTTGGCAAGAGGAGATTAGTTAAGTTTTATCCAACCATTAATCACATATATTGTGATCTATCTATCTAATCCTGCCAACTACTCTATCTATCTATCTATCTATCTATCATATAGCGCCTTTCACTCTATCTATCTATCTATCTATCTATCTATCTATCTAATCCTGCCAACTACTCTATCTATCTATCTATCTATCTATCTATCTATCTATCTATCTATTTAGGTACTGGGCTCCACCTCCTCCTCTTCCTCCTCCTCCTCATCATCATCATCATCAGGTGAGCCATGGCCTCTGCTCCTCTTCCAGATCTACTGACTGTCTTCTTCTTCTTCTTCTTCTTCTTGTGTTTATGGTAGCTGGTATCCCACAAGAAGTGGCGCTACTGCCCCCTGCTGTGCTGGAATGTATGCCAGACAGATGCAGCATTTTCAGATTTGACCTTCTAAACCTGTTTAACTGAAAACAATACACACTATGTATATCCTACTATACTCTTAAAATCATGTACTCCGATTATTTCTCTTCTTCCCATTATATTCTTAATCACTCCACACAATCTTTAGGACCACCCACTCCACACATCTCACCATTTCATGTTCCATTATACTTTTTCCCCAGGAGAGCCAACGCTGAGTTTGAACCCGTAGGCCTCAGCCTTGTTGGCCACTCTTCCTCCATTCTACTTCTTCATGCCAAATGCTCCTCTTGGACTGGTTGACACAGACCATAATAACATCGACCCTTTGAACTTTCATGCTCGTCCAAACCCAACCACCCTTCAAGTAACTTTCATTCCACCTTTCCCCACAGGATCTGCCATGTCCACCCCATCCTTTTAGTTGCCTTTACAGCTCATGGGGGCTCCTGTAAGTCCTTTAATAAAGAGCACTGCTGGGTTACAGCTAAAACTACAACTCCCATGAGCCCTTGCAGGAGCTTGCATATACATGCAGCAGGTCTCTCCTGCTGCCAGCTAAATAATAATAATACATTTTATTTATATAGCGCCTTTCCCATGCTCAAGGCACTTACTTACAGAATATAAGAAAGAACAGCAGGGTATCCAGTATATAGCATTGTACAAACCAAATAAAAATAAATAAAGAAGATTAAGACAGTAAATTCAGAGAAAGCCTAACAGAAATCATCATTGGATGATCTAACAGTCACACGGGTTACATGAGCATCTTGACATGAAGGTAAACTGGGAGAAGGGTAGTAAAGTCAGGTAGAGCTGAAAGCCATCCTGAACAGATGAGTTTTAAAAGAATTCCTGGAGTCAGCTGACCTGATTCATTTCAGGAGGTCATTCCAGAGTCTGGGCACTCGCTACACAGCTGAAGGCCCTGCTGTCACCCATGGAGTGTAGATCAGTGTGGGGCACAACAAGATGGCCAGAATCAGAGGACCTTAGTGGGCAGACAAGCACATAGTGATGGAGGAGGTCACTCATGTAGTTTGGCACGAGGTCCTCTAAGGCTTTGTAGGTTATTAGTAGGATTTGATATTCAATTCTGTAAGACACAGGGAGCCAGTGAAGATGGACCAGGATGGTGTGATGTGCTCGCTGCTGCTGGTTCAAGTGAGGACTCTTACTCTTGAATAAGCTGGAGCTGTGATATGAGATTAGAAGGGGCACCTGCCAGCAGCGAGTTACGATAATCGATGTGGGATGTGATTAAAGCAGGGACAAGTTTCTCAGCGTTAGAAAAGGAGAGGAAGGATCGAACACAGGATACGTGACGGATGTGAAAGTAAGAAAGTTTCTTAATGTGATTTATGAGGGTGGAATAAGAAAGGGAGGAATCAAAAACGACACCAAGATTCTTTACAGTAGAGGCAGGTCTGATGAGATCACCGCCAAGATGGACTGGGAAGGAGCTCATTTTATTAAGTTGCACTTTAGTCCCAATTTGCAGGAGTTCAGTTTTGTTGCGATTTCGTTTTAAAGAGTTCTGCTCCTTCCAGTTTTTAATTTCACTGAGACAGGTTGTGAGCTGAGAAAGCTCTGATGAAGTTCCACTTTTAACATTGAAGTAGAGTTGAGTATAAAAATGACAGCCCAGTCCATAGCTACGAATAATATGGCCAAGCTAGTGGCCTGGCGGATTTACACCCCCACACCTTTTACAGTACATCCCACACCCCAAGGATCCACAAGTGTGCCACCCTGCGGCTATCCTGCTCGAAGTTACAACATTTAATACGCCTTGGCACACACACGCGAGCAGAGGACGTCTTCATGGCTGACATCAGGTAAGCAGTGCCATCCTGAGACAAGAGGAGGTGCTGTTGCTCCTTTTCATCTCCTTTTCCTTTGGCAGCTCTGAGGGATGACTTCTGGAATTTCCAGTCCAGAATAAGAAGCCCCACCCTGAAGACAACCAGAAATGAAAGCGTTAATCAGACTGACGACCATCGGAGACAGAACTCCTAATCAGAAGTCTTTGTTGAAGTCTTGTGAATGGCTGTGGCCGCGATTTTGCACCATTGCCTTGTTTTTCCATTTTCATCTCATTTTTGTTATCATTAAATGGGGTCTGCCGGGTTGGCACCCCAGTTCTTTGTGCTGAGTATCCCTCTTATCTACTACAATACGTTCAATACACTTACAGTATATGTGTAGATATTTACACCGATTTGTAGATACACCGATGTACAGCCGACTGAGTTGAGGCGATTTGTACTTACGGCTGAGGGTCACAGGAAGCCACGGGGTAATAAAGTTCTAGAAACTGACACTCCAGCCACAGTCAGACAATTGTTTGTCACAATCGTGATGATGATGATGATGATTACCGTATTACACGGGGTCTCCTATGTTTTCTGACTCTTGGACGGCCCTTTCAGGTTTGTTCTCGTCTGCGCTGCTCCACATGGTTAACTCTGACATATTTGGGCAGCGCCACATTCCTTACACTTTTGTGGTCCGGCACCCCAGTTTTGCTTTTTTAAATTCGCTGACGACCCACTGGCAGCGATTGCAAAGCACCCCCTTGGTGATTACGAGCCCACTTAGAAATGGAGAAATGCATTGCACAGCACAGCCGATCACTTCGGTGAGCCACTGCGACCCCCTTGTGACCAACTGCGGCCCACTCTCGAACCAACGACGTCATCACAAGACCCACTGGTGGCACGATCCTTACGCAGATCTGACGTGCAGCCGGATTGCGGCTCTCCATTAAAGTGTGAGTTAAAGTTAAAGTGTGTGTGATGCACGCCAAGCACCCCGGGCCTCAATTAAAGAGACCTGCACTCTTTGTGACAATTTGAGATATGGCCGGTCCCTAACAAGGCCAGCACAGGACTGGATATGCTCTCTCTCTCTCCATATATACTGGAGGAGACCCTGGTGGGCACTTGGGGTACCTGAGAGCTCCAGCTGCAGACAGAAGTGGCGTCCAGTTGTGATGAGGTGTGGCTCTGCTGCCCCAGCCAATCAATAATCATAAAGGAAGGAAAGGGCCCCTCATTGTTTGGTCACGAGCCATTATGACGACAAGCTCAAAAAGTGCAAAACCCTACAAAGTGGGTCTGCTCCTCGGGAGTTTGGGCTTTTCTCCATCTTCATGCCCGCATCTGCACACGCTCACCTCCAAGACGCTTTACAGAAGGAGTGTATGTTGTCTTCCAAAATGAATCGTCGTGACATCTCAGTAGAGTTGTGTCTGTAATTAAGGATGCCAGGATAAACTAATGAAGCTATACATAGCCGCAAATTGTAGACGCCGCGCTCTCATGCTGGGCCTCCAGATGTGAATCAGAGCCGAGTGCCGCGCCCGTGGGCCTCACTTGTGCCGGCAGCTGTAGTGTGATGGGAGGCAGGGTGGGGTGAACCCCCAAAATGTATTTTAGGATCATCGCTACTAACTGTCTCATCCCCCTGAAATGAAATCCCAACCACGTCCCTGGCATGCAAGTAGAGGACGGCCAGCGGAGCTTCACAGCGTCTGCCAGGGAGAATGGGATCCACTGGCCAACCCCAGGTGTGCAAAGCTTGGAGAGGAACTGCAGCCAGAGGGGCTTCAGAGCAGTGCTGAATGAAGAGTCTGGAGGACAAGCCCTTCTGCTCACACCTTTTCACTTTGTCATGAAGGATCACGGCGTGTAGATTGATGGGTAACAATGGAACTTTTCTCCATTTAAAATGAGATCTACGACACAATAACGTGATTTTTCTGGACCCCTGGCAGCTGTTGTCGGGTTATCACTGAGAAAGCCATCGCATGGAATGAAGCTTCTGCTCCTTACAGTAAAATGTTATTATAAAGACTATACGGATATCAGCACCTTTCTTTCTTTCTTTCTTTCTTTCTTTCTTTCTTTCTATATAGCTCCTTTCACACCGACCTCAGTGACTCCAGGAGTGTCCCATTGCCTAAATGTGCTCCTCTGGTTTGGATTTCCACCGCCGACTCTGCACCCTTGTGGTCTCTTCAGCTTTCTTCCTAGCACAGTTCCCTAGTCGACCCCCCCAATGCCTCTTGACAGGCTGGTTTAGGGGGTCCACGTCCAATCCTCAGCTTCTTTGAGTTAGGAGGATTAGAATTTCAAACTAATGAGCTCGGCTGACCCCGCTCAGGTTTACCTGCTAATCTCCCTGATCCTGTCTTTATCTGTTTCTTCCAAAAATATGAAGATTGACAGATTAAAAAAATACTGTAATGTAAAGAAATGGAAATAGAAGAAACACTCATTTATAAAATCTGCACTCAGAGGATTTGCTTTGATTTTTGACAAATAACCCCTGCGCTCCCTTAGCTCTGTTAACAGAAGGTCTGTGGACATCCCATAATGAACAGCCGGGTCTAAAGGACTGAGTTGACATCCAAAATGGTGCAAACTCCAATAATGAATACAAGCGGGCTGTGTCCACCTTTGGTGGGTTGTTGTAAAGGGCCACCTCTCGATACCCACTGGCACGGGCACCTCAGTGTGAGCCAATTTCTAACACATCACAGCTGCCCATGTTTGCCCATCAGACCTGCCACAGAGACAATAAGATGGCTGGGCACCTGCTTCCTTACTTCAGTGTTTCTTATCACCTCTGGCTTGGGCAGCTGAAGCCTAGCCTGGCATCAGATTTCAGAACTGCCAGTGGCACCAGCGTCATGCCTATGGACTGTGGCATGGGAGCACCAGGAGAAAATGACACTGCCCAATGAAGAGCCAGCACTATCCGCTGGACGTGTGTGTATTTTGGCAGTCCCAGTCTTACTTGGGGGAGTATGGTGGCACAGTGGTTAGCAATGGCACCTCACACTTCCTCCGTCCCAGCCCGTGTGGAGTATCCACATTCTACCCATATCTGGGTGGGTTTTCCTCCACATGTCCCCATTTTCTGCCAGCATTTCAAAGTAGGTACTTGTGTGATTGTGTCCTGCAGTGCTTCCAGCCTTGAGCCCCGTGCTGCTCGGACTGGCATCTACTGCTGGAGACCCCCAAACAGGTTAGAAAGTAGCAGGATTACTTGGTACTTCTAGCTGCCGTCTGCAGCAAATTGTAAACAAGTGACTAGGAACAAATGTTTTTGGGATCTTTTTAACATATGTAAAATATTATTTTTAGGTGTTTAAAATAAAATCAAATAGATAAAAGAAAAAGAAAGAAAGAAAGAAAGAAAGAAGCCCCCAGCGTAGTAGTGCATCCTCGCTGGCCGCCTGTGGCTCATTTCTTTACCAATGGCTCCACCTTGTGGTCAGACGCCCGCACAACTTCAATTCCGATCTTGTTTCGTTGCATTTCCTTATTTTGGCTTTGATCGTCTTTATTAATCCATCAATCATCGGGGGTCTGCTGGAGCCAATCCCAACCAACACAGGGCGCAAAGCAGGAACAAACCCCAGGCAGGGCGCCGGCCCAACGCAGGGCACACACACTAAACACACACCAGGGACAATTTAAGATCGCCTAACCTGCGTGTCTTTGGACTGTGGGAGGAAACCGGAACACATGCAAACTCCACACATAACAAAACAAAAAAAACATAAAAAACACAAATATGACTGAAAGTTAATTTAAGACAATTGCATAAAAGCATACAATACAATGCATATTGTGCAAAAAATCAAAACCATGAAACTGGCATTTAATGGAAATGTTTCAAAGTGTATAAGTAAGACCAGGAACGTCACTGATGTTGTCGTAGAAATGAGGACATCAGTTATGAATGAGATAAACTGGACAAATGTTTGTTTCTACTTGTTTTTGGTGTGGCCATGACTGAGTTAAATATGGAGAAATGCAAACTTCATAGACACGGCACAGTTGGCCTGTAGGAGGCGCCAGTCCACCACAGTTGCTCATGTTGTGTTTAACGTGAGAGTAGAAGACCAAGGAACCTGAGGGGAAAACTACAAGAAAAACACAGACACTCCCCACAGAACGTGACCAGCCTGGGGGTTGAATCTGATGTCCTGGAGTGGTGAGGTGGCAGCACTGCGTTCATTTAAAACTGAACCTTCTCAACGTTGCACTGTGTGAAAATCAGATCAATCCTATAGGGGGCACCAGTCTATCACAAGCTATGTTTACTCATTCTGGGCCAGTATGGGATCAGCGATTGACCTTAAAGCGCACATCATTAACATGTGGCTGAAAACCTGAGGACCTGGAGAGAAGCCCACAGGGGATCAAGGAGAACACAGAAATTCCATACGGAAAGTGACCAAGCTGGGATTGTAACTCGATCTTCTGGAGCAGTGAGGTGACCATGCAGTGTTGTCAAATAAAACCTGTTTGATCCAGCCCAGGCTTTTATTAGGGGCTGCAGCCTACCTGGGCAGCAGAGGGTGCAAGACAGGAAGAAACCCTGAATGAGACACCCGTCCACCACAGGCACTAAATCAGAGGATTCATTTGGATTAAGAGTTTTAGTGGACTGCACTATAGAACTGGAACCATCACAGGGCATTTAGTCCAATTAACAAGATATCATCAAAGCAGCTGAGTGCCAATGGTAACATTCCAGGGTCACAAGGTGAGAATTAGGGGGTCTTCACCCCCGACTGGAATAATAGGACTGAAGGGGTCTCACCGGCAAAAGCCACTCAATCCACAGGTGCGCTGCTTATCCCATGCCTGCTTCCTTCTATCACTTCATTCATTCATTTATTCAGCCCTTCTCTTCTTATATCCATCCAACCTCTTATCTGTCCCTCCATCCATTCATCACTTAATCTGTTTATTTGCTCTCCTCACCTTTCCCAGCTGCGCTTGACATCCATTCATCCATCCATCCTTTAATCCAATTATTGGAGGTTAAGGAGTTGAGGTCTGTCCTCGGCGGTAAGGCAAGAACCAACCCTGTAGGGGGCGCCAGTCCACCACAGGGCCCACTGTGTGTACGCAGGACACGGACTGCTTAAGCCAGATTGTCAGTGTGAGAGCCCATAGCAGCTTCATCTTTACGTCTTTTCTTCTTCTGCTGCCGCTGCCATTTGCAGGAGTTAGTACTGAAGTGCCAGCAGGTGGCGCACACGCCACTCCACTTGTCAGACAGCTGAATGAGTTTAGCACATCAGGGGCCGACAGACGGGTGAGGACTGAGGAATAAATAAAATGTGTTCAATGAGCAGACTACACCCAGCGATAATAATTATAATGCATTTATTTATAATAATAATAATAATAATAATAATGATAATAATAATAATAATAATAGTAATAATAATAATAATAATAATAATGATAATAATAATAATACTGTGTCAACGCCTACCAAATACCTGCACAGGCATCACAAAATGGCTAACAATCTGCACTGGTCGATGTGCCACGAAGTAGCTGATCTCTGGGATGAGCAGAGGCCACAAGGTGTCACCTCCATCAGTGACAAGACCATCATGTGTGACATGGTTGTCAACGCCGACCGGTTCCTGACCAGATCTAGTGCTCCACGACAGAAAGGTGAAGACCTGCCTTCTTGCTGATGTTGCTAAACCTGGAGATGCTAACCTTCTCACAAAGGAAGCAGAGAAGATGTGGAGACAGACATCCAGTGGATGGTGAACACAAAGGCCAGAGCTGTGCCAGTTGTCATCGGAGCGCTTGGCACCCGTAACACGAGATTCAAAAACTACCTTGAGTGGCTCCTAGGAAGAGCAGGAGAGCCGGAGAGGTTCAGAAGATGGTCGCCCTCCTGGGCACAGCACTCGCTCCAAGAACGCGTCTCAAGTAAGATGGGCTAGAAGTTGCTCACCTTTGTGGCAGCATGCTGGATCCTTCCTGCACCCTCGGGTGCCTGTTATTTTATCTACAGTTCATTTCCTCAAATGGCTGACTCTCCAACATTTTGTTCTTGAACCCGTGTCTTTATTCCACCACATTATTATACTCTTGAAAGGCACTGTATCAGGTGTCTCAGAGTGTCACCGTGAGTGATGGACTTGACTTAACTGTCCTCCAATTGACAAAACCGCACAACGGCAGTCCTTGGTGCAAATGGCCATCAGACATCTCGTACAGACGTCTCTCTTAGCCAATAAACAGTAAAATGTCGTTTCTCTTTTCTTCTTCCACTCCTGCCAGGCAAGCGTTGTCCTCCTCCACTCCTGACTCCAACTCCCTGGGCAGCAGCTACACTCCACCTGTAATAAACATCGGCCATTAAGTTGTGAAGCACGAGAACATCTTCAGGGCTTCAGCACGGTAAATTAGGGCGGCTAATGATTATTTTGTATTGCTATGATGTCATCACACCACCATTTTCTAATGTGATGTCACAATCCAGGCCGGTGACATCATGATGTCATCACAGTAAGATGACTGCTTCATGCCAGCTCATGCTTTATTTTGGTTTTGGACTCTGAGCTCGTTGTCTTCTCCTGTGGTTTTTCTCACAGTTCTCCTGGGTGAATGGTTCCTGAACATTGGTCTGAAGTTTGATGATCAGCCTTTTCTCTCCTGATCCAAAGTCTTCTCAAAGACGTTATTTATAAAAAAAATTGGAGACGCGTCCCACCTCCTACGAGTCTGAGGTCCAGCAGCAGCAGCACAGAACTGCACTAAAGCACACGGTCTATAAAGCGCCTTTACATGGGACTCCCTACGGACAGGCTGACCCACCACTTCATCTCGTACTTCTGAGATGTGAAGTCTACGGAAAGGCGCTCTATAAAGTGACATATTGTCTCCCTCCTTGTGTCACCCTGAGCTTTTCCCAAATGTCTCCCCAATTGTTCACCAAAGAGTCCATCCTGACAACCTTCTCTTGCCAGTCTCTTGTTCTTGTAAAGTGCTTTATGGTGTCGTTCATCAGAGAAAGGCGCTACATGCATTCAAAATTCATTCCTTGTTTAAAATACCAACTTTTACAAAGTGCCTACCTCGAGGTGTGAGTTGGGCTTGAGTGTTAAATCACAACGGTGAGTCCACTTCAGGATGAGGTGCTGGTCAATGGTAGACAACCAAAAACTGGGGGCCGCGCGTGAAGAAGCAGTGGATGAACGGCACTCCTGCTCATTAGTTTCGTTTCCAGAGCTTTCAGCGCGGTTTTAATATTCATTTCTTCGGGCCCCTCAAGACTCCACTTTGAAAGCAGTTGGGAGTGTCTGAGTCCCTTTGTTTGATTAATGAAAGCTTCGCCAAGTGGCACATTTTCTACTTTGCCTGTCTTGTCCCATACCCAGCTAAAGAGCCCTCAATGCTGTAGTGAGGATCGTTGTGCTCAAGTGTGAATAATGGCGTCCATGACACAGCACTGCCATTCAGCCGAGTGCTCCAAACATGAAGTGTCACGGCGAAAAAGAAAGGAGGCCATTGTCGATCTCACAGGCCCAGACAGCTGGAACTCGAGGAACGTTGTGAGGATTGAGCTCAATGAACGTCAGGGGGCACTCGGCAGAGGACTTAACCGCAAGGTTAAGTGATCCCAGCGGTTCAACCTCGGATTGTAAGGTGGTGAGCCCATAGGGAACTGGTAAAGCTGTAGACAACATGAGTGGGAGGGAGGGACACCAGTTTAATGGAAAGACGTTTGAAACTTGGCAAGCAGGCACAATCCAGGAGCTTAGAGAGCCCAAAGGGAATTTCAGAGGACATAATCCATTATACCTGCTACGCTGTCTATCTATCTATCTATCTATCTATCTATCTATCTATCTATCTATCTATCTATCTATCTATCTATCTATCTATCTATCTATCTATCTATCTATCTATCTATCTATCTATCTATCTATCTATCTATCTATCTATCTATCTATCTATCTATCTATCTATCTATCTATCTATCTATCTATCTATCTATCTATCTAAATACAACAGGACTGAATTTCTGTGGATGCCCAGGCCCCAGTACTGGTTGAAATGGTTGAAGACTCTTGATCCTTCCTCCAAGGTGCCCGGTCTATTGAGCTCGGCCCCCCGTTAAGCTGCTCTCGTTTCATTTGATTTCCGATTTAACTGCACTGAGATGCACTCGGTGGGGATGTCATCTGCACAGATTGCTGTGTTTTGTCATAACCCCGTCTCCTTCTATATTAAATCTACTTAGGATTTTGATTCCTTGTCATATTCTTTTAATTCAAAGCAGCAATCTGTGACTTATCTTTTCTATATTATTATTCTTTAACATTTCTTTTTTTTTTTCTTCTTCTTTTTTCATGTTCAACTTTTAACTTGTACAAAAACACAATGGCCAGCAAGCAGATTGGCCCCAAACAATTATATCCAGGATGTCATTTTATTAATTAGATTTGATGAGAAGAGGAAAAAAAATATCCCAAACCTTCTTTCATATGAGAGTATTAAAATATTGAGATAAATCTTTAGATTGGAAAGACTGAAAAAATTGAATTAAATAGTGCATGTAGGCCAAGAGGAATAAAGCCTTCAGATTGGGCTTTGGCTCAGATCTTTGATGTGTGTGGAAGGTGTATTATGAAACATTAATATCGTGTATTAGAAAACAGGGAGGTGAAACGTCCAAACTCGCCTCCTGCGACTCGTCGTCCGTGGGTTCGTCTTTCAGGAACGAGTCGGCTTTTCAATTTTTGACGTTGGCTCTTTGGTCTGATTTGTTGTTCATTTTTCTTATTGTTTTTTCGTTTATTTCCCAGTGACCTTGTCATTTTGTGTGTGTTTTTCTGTCATTTTCGGCAGGTAGTATCACGGGCTCTGTCACTTATTTGTCACAGAAGTCATGTTCACGACCACAGAGGGTGACTTCAGGACAGTTGCACTGTTTAAAGATGGCTTAAAGCTTTGACCTAACAGAGAACAGACACCCTGCAGCCAAGATAAAGGAATGAGATATATCCATAAATCTATCTATATATCAATTGTGGTCGAATGGTGGTGAGACGCGGGTTCAAGGATGAAATGTTAGGAGACCCATTTAATACTTTTAACAAAAAGGTGAAACAAACCTTTGGTGCTTAAAAACTGAGCCTGCAGGCAGTCACCTCCTGTCTTTGAACGCCGTTGCTCGGTTGAGCGGGTCTTGGCTTCTTGTGGAAGCTCCGCCCTCTGGGTCGGCTCATCTCAAAGTGAGATGCTCAGCTTTATAAGACCTCGCCCAGAAGGGGCGGAGTCAGTTGCTCTCACTGGGCATCTTCTTGGAGCTGCGGAGGCAGAAGAATGGTGACGAGGTTAGCGACGGCGCCCCCTCTTGCTTTGGGGTGGTACTACATACCTCAGCTGAGCCTGGCAGGCGACCCACTGACACACGTGCGGGATGCTATATATGATGCAATGCTGACTATTCCCTGTCTAGTGAAAAAGCTGAAATTTGGAAGGATGGCACATCTGGGGCATCCCCTAAGAAAGGACATTTGGATATTTCAACATTTAGGGGTACTTCAGGGTCCACAAGAGATAACAATCACTCCAAAATCTCAAAAATGCTTTGGCATTTGAAATTTGATTGAAATTTGGCGACATTACAGAAAAATGATTATTTTTAATCACAATAATAGTTATTGTTAAATTCCTATTAAAATTAATGATTGAATTATTATTCATTTCCCACTTATCAAGAGCAGGAATGCTGGGAAGCTGGAGCCAAACCCAAGAGGGTTTCTGTCATTTGGAACTTGTGCACTTTATTGTAAAGTTTTAAACGTTTTTCTCTTAGTGAGGCTTTGCTTGTAATATCACCCTATGATATGTGACTTGGGATGCGATGTAAATGTGTAGCACCAAGACCCCCCCTCCACATGCTGCCCCCCAAGCCTCCACGTCAAAGTATTGATCCAAGAATATGTTAGCGAAAGCCGCGCGTGTTTTGGACGTTGTGCCCATGCGAGCGGATGACTGACTTTTTTATGGATGTTTTAAGATGATTTGCTGCTGAGCTCCACAGAATTTGTGATTTTCATTGTCCATGAGGTCATCACATTCAAAATGCTTTCACATTAGAAACTCCATGGGGTTAGCAATGCAGAAACAAGACGTCATCTCCGGGTGGGATATTCCTTTGAAATGAAGAAAAAACGAGTTTGTGTGTGGACATCGAAAGACAGAAGATTGAGGGTGGTCAGTGACACAGAGGAAATGTAAAAACTACCAAGGAATAAAAATGAGGTGCAACAAAGGGGACAAAACCCCACTCTCTACATCTCCGGCCTCTCGGCCTCCCCCGGGGTCGGCACCGGACGAACATGAAGGGCCGTCAGCTCCTTCTGAAGTTAAAATGATTCATTGTCGACCAGGAAGCCATCTTGTTGTTGTGCTCTCATTGCCATGGTAGTTGCTTGGGGGGCGTGGCTTTACAGTGACATCACTAGCCTGATGCTATAAAGGCTGACATGCAATCCGTAAGCGACATGCGAGATTGTTAGAATTGCTCTAAAAAACTCCATTCTGCTGTTGATCTCTTGGTCTCCTCATCATTATGCTATTTGACTTTGCACTTGTCTCACAGGTTCGGGTTTGATTTTCTCAATTTCAGCCTCTCCCAATTTTTTAACGTCACTCTCTCTGTCTCTCTGTCTCCGGGTCCTCCGTTTATTATCTGCCTCGTAGCACAAGAGCACCACGGGGTCTTTTTCTAAACATTTTCCATTTTCCAATCGTCCGTATTCAATGCACGCTTAAGAAAACCCCACGGAAGTGATCTGCTCCCCCTTTCTCTCAGCAAGGCCATCAGAGAGAGAAAATCACCCACCAGCCATGGAAATGTGCGACCCCATGCCAGCACAGGAGTGCAGCACAAGGTGTCCCAAAAAAACAAAAGACCAGGGACAGCAGTTCAAAAGAGAAAAGAGAGCTGGCATGAGCTGGATGAGAGTACTCGGTGGGTACCAGGGGGGCAACTCCTTTACGAAGACCACGCTTGGTCCTTCCTACTCTGATCTGACATGCATTCGTTTTTCCGTGTGTGTGCAAGATGGGACTCCACAGATGCGAACACAACCTCCTTCCTATATTTGCAATGGGGCTGCGCCACACAAAGACTTTGACATCATGGAAATGAGCACACGCCATGATGAATGGTACCTTCCTTATTAAGGCAGCCTAACGATCTCGCCGAGTGTATTGTAAAAGGTGGAGAGCATCTAGTCACTTACCATCAGGTCTTTCCACATTCCCCGTTGACCCTGATCCAGAGTCTCCGTGGATTTCATCGCGTATTTGCCTTTGTACACGTTCTGTGAAATCACTACCTACTCGGCATGTGTTTCATCTTCACAGCCTCCCTTACAGAGTTGCTTCCAACAGTTGATTTCTATTCCCGTCTTGAGTTCAACGGTCAACTGCATGTGTGAAACGGGATTTCAAAAAATACCACAAATGTCACGCTTCATCCCCTCAAGATGGCTGGTGTGAATTATTACTGTAGGCACAAGGCTCCCGCAATGCTGAGGTTAATTCTACTCTGAAAATGTCGATTAGAGCTTCCGAGCTTCTGTTTCAGGTTTGAGCTTCTGTTCTTCAGGGGCTGCAGATGCTACACGTCTCAAGGTGTCCTGGTCCAAGGACCGGCGTATCGTTTTGGTGTCAAGTAAACCATGGAATGCCATCTCCCTATTGGACAAAATGAAAATCTGAACATCCATCTCAGTTGATGAGAACTTTGCAGAAAAGAACATCAGATTGGCATAGCGTTAAGACAATTACAATATCAAGATGGACTGGTAGAAAGAAACTCACCCAAAAACAGTAGTTGACATTAGTATATCTGTGTATAAATTCTACAGTCATATGAAAAGTTTGGGAAGTCCTCTTAATTCTTTGGATTTGTGTTTCTCATTGGCTGAACTTCCTTTTAATATCTGACATGCCTTATGGACACAGTAGGATTTCAGCAGTGACATGAAGTTTATTGGATTAACAGAAAATATGCAATATGCATCATAACAAAATTAGACAGGGGCACCACAACAGAGATATGACATCAATACTTAGCTGAGCCTCCTTTTGCTCCTTTGATCCTCCAGACGCTGTCCTCTGGACTCTGGATGGAGGTATTTCTGACCATTCTTCATACAAAATCTCTCCAGTTCAGTTCAATTTGATGGACAGCCTGCTTCAAATCATCCCATAGATTGTCAATGATATTCAAGTCAGGGGACTGTGACGGCCATTCCAGAACATTGTACTTCTCCCTCTTCATGAATGCCTTTGTAGATTTCAGACTGTGTTTTGGGTCATTGTCTTGTTGGAATATCCAACCTCTGCGTAAGTAACTTCAACTTTGTGACTGATGCTTGAACATTATCCTGAAGAATTTGTTGATATTGGGTTGAATTCATCCGACCCTCGACTTTAAGAAGGGCCCCAGTCCCTGAACTGGCCACACAGCCCCACAGCATGATGGGACCTCCAATAAATGTGACAGTAGGTAACAGATGTTCTTCTTCCGCCATGCAAAGTGCTTTTTGTTCTGACCAGATGACTCCATTTTTGTCTCATCAGTCCAAAGCACTTTGTTCCCAAATGAATCTAAATGTCTAAATGAGCATTTGATACAACAAGCGACTCTGTTTGTGGCGTGAGTGCAGAAAGGGCTTCATTCTCATCACCCTACCATACAGATGTGCTGAATTGTAGAACGATGTCCAGATACACCATCTGCAGCGAGATGTTCTCGCAGGTCTTTGAGGTGATCTGTGGTTGTCTGTCACCATTCTCACAATCCTGCTCATATGCCGCTCCTATATTTTTCTTGGCCTACCAGACCTGAATTGGTTTAACAGCAACTGTGCCTGTGGCCTTCCATTTCCTGATTCCATTCCTTACAGTTGAAGCTGACAGTTTAAACCTCTGAGATCTCTTTTTGTAGCCTTCCCCTAAACCACGAGACTCAACAATCTTAGTTTTCAGATCTTGAGAGTTGCTTTGATGCTGTCTGTCACTCTTCAGAGGAGAGTCAAAGGGAAGGAAGCACAACTTGCAATTGACCACCTTAAATACCTTTGACCACTCGTGATTGGACACTCCTGTCTATGAAGCTCAAGGCTTAATGAGCTCAGCCAACCAAGTAATCAGTACTGAGCAGTGACAGCCATTCAAATCAGCACAATGACAAGGGGACCCACATTTGTGCACAGCCAGTTTTTCACATTTGATTTAATTTCATACAACTAAATACTGCGTCACTAAAAATTATTTTCCAGAAAACACCGCAGTACTCCGATGTTCCTAGTAAATGAAAGACATACCACTGTTATCTTTTTTGTTAAAAGGAGAGTATATTACAGTATTATGCAGGCTGAGAGGGGTTCCCAAACTTTTTCATATGCCTGTATATTCTAGCAGCTGTGAGACGACATCCTGGAGGGGAGGCCAATCTTAATCTGCCCCCTGGTAAAGAGAAGCAGACAAGTGAGCCCCTCAGATTATTGTAAGGATGTGAGTAAAAGGAAAGGACAGCAGGGAAGACTCAATAAAATTTTCTACGTTCCCCAACAGGAGTCGCCGGCTGGACTGTCAAGCCTTTTGGGTAGAAATGGGGGATTAAACAAAGAGGTGATGATGACAAGTAACCTCAGGGCTGGACTGAACCAAACCGATGAGCTGAAGCACAAATGACAGAATCTGGGCAAAGATGAGGGCATTGGGGGGGGCAGATGGGTCAGTTAGAGCTTCAAATCATCAACCCAAGTGTCAGCAGAGCAACACGTCACAAGTCGGTTATCCTGCATGCGTTAGGTCTCTTCTCAGAAGACAAGACTTTCAAGATCCAAGAAGCAGACTAGAGCGCAGCAGACCAGAGAGCTGACACCCCTAAAAGGATCAGAAGAAATCCAGCACCTCCATCAGCTCTGAACTGACAGAAACCACTGGCTCCAGAGTCCAGCCACCCTGTTTGATCTTCATGGAAGAGTTTGTGTAGAAAAGCCATTCCTCTTCCAATATGGAAACAAAGTCAAGAGATTCTCCAAAAAACACAAGGACAGGAGTCCAGATTTGAGAAGCCATTTGTCCGTAAAAAGAGCCGGAGAGCCTGGATGCATTTCTGCAATTGGAGCTGGTGATCAGGTCAGAATAAATGGATTACTCAGTGCTGAGAAGCCCAAGCAGGTCATCATCAGGGTGACATCTGATTGTCCCAACTTCAATGACCCTAAACACACGGCTAAGGTCCTAAAGAAGCACCTTCAGCAAAAAGAACAACAGGTGGGATGGTGGGATGGGGTCCACAGAGCCCTGAACTCCACATCAGTAAAGCTGCTTGGGATGATTTGGAGATGACAGTCAAGGAAGAACTGCGGCAAGTAGAATGAGAGACGGGGACAAATGGCACACAGAGGGTGGGCATGAGAGAACAAATACAATTTGAAAAGCAAAGGCTGGGCACCATAAACATCGATTACGTTGGGCTTCCTATTGGCTTCCGCAAGTTTTTTGATATCCAGAAACATTTTTCTTTAATTTCTTCTGCCAAGGTGGAGGTGGCTGGAATGAGGAGCAGCACCTTTGAGCCTGAGGTCGTGGTCCTCTCTGTCAGAAGAGAGTGGATTGGTCTCCCCAGCTGCCCTTATCTACTGTAGAGTGGCGCCAGCTGTCCTGTGGGTGCTGTGACCACCAGGGGGCACCTTGGTACCCTGACTTCAGACACAACTCTCCCACACCAACTGTTCCGAGTTCTTTTAGATACCTTCTCCAGGCTTCAGATCAATAGTACAGCACACGCTAATTCGTTTGTCTTCTTCTGTCGTCCTTCTCCACAAGTGTCGTCTCACTCCCCCAACCCCCCCCCCAAAACCAGCTCTCCTTCAGGAGGGAGATGAAAATCCAATAAAAAATGGAGAGTTACTCCTAACAGTGCACCCCCAGGTGGCACCCAAGGACCCCAACAGGGTTGTCCTTCAAAACTCCAATTCCCAGGCCACTCTGCGGGAGTCCATACTGGGGACAAGCCAGAGGAGCACTGCCCCCTTTTGTACTGGGGGACCAATTACACATAATCTCCAGCTTCCTTTGGTCTATTCATTTTTTGTTTATCCTGACTGGGATAAGAATTTACAACCAACCCGGCCAGGTGGCACCCCCTTTCATGTACTCATTCCATTATGGGAAACGATTCATCTTCCATCGTAGTTGAGATGCCCATCCATCCACCCTGGCACTTACAGTGGTCAAGAAGCCAAACTCTCGGTTTACTGGTCGATCCAAAATCCTGTCCTCACTTATGGTCATGAGTTGTGGGTGACGACTGAAAGAATGAGATGACGAGGATGAGGGGCCGAAATGAGGGTTCTCCACTGTGTGGCTGGGCTGACCCTTCATGATAAGTTGAGAAGCTCGGCGATTAAAGATCAAGAAGAGCCAGTTGAGGAGGTCTGGCATGTCATAAGGATGCCTACACCACCATGACTTGCTAGGGAGGGGGTTTACCTCACTGGGCTGGCATAGGAAAGAGCTGAGGGCTGGGAAGTCTGGGCTGACCTGTCTGGCCTGCCGCATCACCACCCTGACCTGCTTCACCAAATGACTTTAGCGAATACTTAACACGTGTCAGAGAATCCCACACAGACACGAGAAGAACTAGCAGGCTGCACACAGACAGTGAGCCGGGGTGACATTGAGGGCCTTCAGGCCAAGCACTGCGCCCCCCGACCCCAGGGCCACGTGCGACGCTGCAGACGTCGCCGTCAGAAGGAAGACGCACCGCAAAAGAGCAAACCTGTCAAGCGCAGGCGGGACCCCGATTAGGCCTTCGCGAAGGTCAAACTAAACCCTTTATCTGCTTTGAGGGCTGAAAGGCACAAATCTATGGCCTAATCGCAAGTAGCCGAACGCTTTATGCTCGCTGAAAGCAAATACATTTTTGTGATCTGGCCAAGACATGGGAGCGAAGCTTAAGTGAATCATCCGAGTGCATTAATTTCACACACATTTCTGAAATTTCCAGTCGTATTAGTGGAAGCGATTTCCTTCTTATACGTCGCAGATTTATCTGGTAAGTAACTGCTCTCTGTTTAATATTGCATTCCTTACCGCGGCCCGCCGATGACCAGATCACATTGTCATAAGCACACAAAAGCCATTTTTAATTTCAGCGTTGCAATTATTGCATTAATAAGGATAAAAGGGGACATCTGGACATTGAAGACTAAACCACTGGGTGCCCTCAGCAGATGTGGGCTTGTCGCGTGCTTTGCAGATGTTGCAGCGTCCTTTTTAATTCTTATTCTATTTAAACAAACAAAATCCCATTTCTAGAAGGACCTTAAACTCAAACTGCTGAATCTTCCAGTACTTGAAATGAATGAGAAGCGGTTGATTTAACCAAACCTTCACTTCAAGGGTCACGGGAACGCAGAAGGTGGGCTTCTAGGCAGAAAAATCAAAATCTTAAAGGGAGAGCTTTGTGAGGAGGAAAGCAGCGGCCGCGGTGACGGATTTGTGGAACGGGGGTCCGGATGTTCATCGCTTCTTCTGCGCTTTATGTCCGTCCGCAGAGACTCCTCTCAAAGAATCGGATCTCTTTCTCATTGGATTGAAGTTTCTGTGCCTGGTTTACATTTCAGAAATTCATCTTTGAGCTTTGTCTGCCTCCATTTTGTTGATTGCGGGTGCGTCTTGATGCGAGGGATGGCTTGTGGTTGGTGGGAGAGGGGCTAAGGGGGTCTTGTGCCTGATGGGACACTTCATTCTCCGAGTTCACAGAGACATGGCTTTGTGTTAGAAATCCAAATGATTCTACGTGCTTCTCGTAATGATCTGCTTCTTCACAGTTTTTTATTTCTATAGCACATTTTCATACAAATAATGGAGCTCAAAGTGCTTTACATGATGAAGAAAAGATAAATAAAAGACAAAGTAAGAATTCAAATTAGATAACACTAATTAACATAGAATAAGAGTAAGGACTGATGGCCAGGGAGGACAGAAAAAACAAAAAAAAAAAACTCCAGACGACTGGAGAGAAAAAATAAAATCTGCAGGGGCTCCAGACCACGAGACCACCCAGCCCCCTCTGGGCATTCTACCTAACATCAATGAAACAGCCTCTTTGTATTTAGGGCTAGGGTTAGGGCTTAGACATTTACTTCATGTTGTGACCAGTAGGGGACGTACCAGCACACCAGACCCCAAACATAAATGGCTTACGGCACAAATGCCCATCCAATACAGGTCTCTCTGTCCAACACCATACAGTAAATCTTCTTCTCTCTTTCTTTCTTTTTTTCTCTCCCTCCACTCTTCCTCAGTGAGTTTCATCTTCATCCTCATCCCCAGTGTATGTACCAGACCAAGGAGTACTTCAGTGCTACCACATTGTGTCCAGGAAGCACTAAAATGGGGAGACCTCCTCCCCACAGCTCCCTCTGGTGGCTCCCTGCCTATTGGAAGTCCAGTTCCCATGAAGCCCTGAGGGTGTGCATATGGAAGACCCCCCTTCCCAGAGTTCTGCCACCACCTGTCAAACTGGGGGAGCACATGGCCCCAGGTGGCAGTTTACTAGCACCCCTCCCCAGCATTACCAAACTGTCCCAGTCGGGATGGCAGCCAGCTCTTGTCTTCTATGATAATGTCTAATTTCAACGGGACATGAGGAAGACCATGTGTCCAAATTCTGTGTTGGATCAATCCCTTGGGTTGGCCATAAAATACTTCATTGGGCACTCAGACCCCGATACTCCCATGCTAATCTTATGGTCCACTGTGTTCACTCACACGCACCCCAAACCTCTTCATGCCCACCTCATCTGTGCTTCTGTGATGGCGCTAACTGCCTGACACGTCCAGTGACGCCGATTCAAATCCTGACGAGTTTCTTTGTGTAAAGTTTGCTGACCTTTGTACTACTGCTCTGTAGAAAAAGGCACCATATAATGAATTGAATGCTTGATGAACATCATACTGTAGTAAAACACACACACACACACACAAAACTACTTAACAGTTAACAGTTTTAACTTTAACTTTTTAATAGTTATCATGAAAGATGCCATATTATGAAACACAAAATGATGCTTACTATGAAATGCACTATAAGATGGAAAAGGAAAGTGAGGAGTTTTAGTGCTTATTAAGAAAGAAAGAAAGAAAGAAAGAAAGAAAGAAAGAAAGAAAGAAAGAAAGAAAGAAAGAGTCAGGCATGCAGGTGACTAAACATTTTGTCTCCAGGTCTTAACATAATAAATATGTAATCACTTGAATATAGCGTCTGCCTCCTAAGAAGCTCTGGAATTAAAGAGGCTTTTTCAATAAAACGTCGACCATATTGTGCGCAGACAGAAGCTGCCTTGATTAATGCGCGTGATTATCGTTGCTCCAAATCACTTTCACTTATTAAGTCTTGTTTAATATCCTAATGAAGGCTTCCCGAGCAGATTTGGTAATTCCGGGGAAAGTGACTGAACTAATGCCCTTTCAACATGTTCAGAAGCCGCCGCGCTGCGAGGAGGACCTCATCTGCTGTAATTCCCTTCAAATGTGACCCACTCGCTGAGCCGCCGACTCATTAACCTCTTCAGCACTGCCGGGAACGCCGGACAGCGCGCGCGCTCCAGACGACGGAGCAGCGCGGGAATGCGGACACGTGCACGGCAGGTGCCCGCGCGCTTCTGTGTCACCCGCGCACACTCGTTTGAGAAAAGAGAGGGAGGGAAAGACACGGCATGGCTGGGCGGGGGAGTAAGAGAACAGGTGAGAGGTGTGTGAAAGGCGCTATATAGTAGATGGAGCGACAGGAAACGAAAGGAACAACACAGCAGATATGAAACGTGCTGCTTAATAAATAGAAGACGTGAAAGGCACTGCATAATATGGCAGATATAAGGGTACTATATCATAAAAAGATAGCTATGAAAGGTGCCAGACAAAAAGAGAACATATAATGGCTAGAACATGAAACCAACTACATAATAGATAAGAAGAGCACTATATAATAGACAGGAAAGATGCTATATAACAGATACAAATTAAAGGAACTACATAATAAATATGAAAGATGCTCTATAATAGAGATAATTATGAAAGGCAATATATAATAGATAACTACTGTATGAAAGGTGCTATTTGATAGATTGATAGATGTAAGAGGCACTAGAAAATGAAACAAACTAAATTATACATAGCTAGATAAGAAAATAACTATACCTGTATATATCATGAAACGAGCAGATAAAATCATCACTGACCCCTCACATCCAGGCCACAACCTTTTTGAACTTCTTCTATCAGCCAGGCCTTACAGATTAATATACAGTATGCCAAAACTAGAATAGATAGAACAGTTTTTTTTACCACAGGCCATCAAGCTCACAAATGGTTAATTTCATCCCTCCTGTCCTCCCAGGGTCTTGCAATGTTGCACTCTGCACTTTGTGTATATATATATATATATATATATTCTCTGTGTGGTTAACTGTTGTGTGTATGTCCATTATATATCTTATAATTGGAGAGTCACCAAAACCGGAGTCAAATTCCTTGTATGTGTGCATACTTGGCCAATAAATCTGATTCTGATTCTGATTATAGACATGAATGATGCAGTGTAACAAATAGAAAATAGAGAAACAACATAACAGAAAGGCACTATATAATAGATATGGAAAATGCTGAATAATAGATAATAAATAAAAGCAACTAAATGGTATCTATGAAAGGTGCTATATAAGAAATAGCTAGATGTGAAAGGCACTATAGATAGATAGATAGATAGATAGAAGTGAAAGGCACTATATGATAGATAGATAGATAGATAGATAGCACTATATGATAGATAGATAGATAGATAGCATAGTTGGCAGGATTAGATAGATCGATAGATAGATAGATAGATAGATAGATAGATAGATAGATAGATAGATAGATAGATAGATAGATAGCATAGTCGGCAGGATTAGATAGATAGATAGATAGATAGATAGATAGATAGATAGATAGCATAGTTGGCAGGGTTTCCATGACTTGGCGGTCACCACTCTATGCCAGCCTCAGTCCAACATGCACTTCCCTTCAGTCACCACAAGGTCTCCTCCAGTTTTGTTTTTAATTTAAAGAATTATGAGGGATGGAGTTTAGCGAAGCTTTTGAGAATTCAGAAGAAGGTTCCTGAGCCTGTCATGGTGGACGATACTGTTTAGCCCCATGGCTGCTGTCCTCTGCCCATCTTCTAGTGCTGCTGTGTGCCTAGTGTGTGCTGTTCTAGTGCCTCCTACAGAGTGAACGCTGATTTATATTCATTGTTTTGTTGCTCCTTCCCAATACAGAAGCCACCCCAGAGTGCCTGCACAGTCAGATGCTGGTATGGCTGACTATCAAATGATTTCCAAGTTTTTGATTTCCACCTCCACAATCACATTTGCTCCTCCATCTTGGCATTGTCACTCCAGTGTTTTGTTTCGCATTTGACTTCTTCAGGAGCTGCTGAGAGACGACCTCCACCATAAATCGAAGACGCACCACCACGCAAGAAGAAGGAATGTTTGTGACGGCATCGGCAATTCCTGGTGTAGACAAAAGGAGCCGAAGGCCTCTTGATGTTCCTCCATCCTGCCATTTAAAATTCCCTTTGACTCGGGCCGTTGTGTAATTTATGTGCCTTCAGACGTTGTGCTGCACCTACTTTCACCAGAGCACAATGCCATCGAGTGTGCAGCACACACAATGCGCGAGAGCCACTGGTGCACCCCGGCAGGACTTTGATCTCAAGATCTGTGGGTGACTTCATTGTCTGGAGAGCAGCAGCAGAAGCAAAGCCCGCTTTTGTTCTGACAGAGAAACCTCGGCGGTAGACGGTACCGTCTGTGCAGATGCCGCTTGGCTGCCAACAAAGAAGGAGAGCCAAAGGACACTCTTAAATAAAATATGTCATAGAGGGGTCCAGACCCTCGCTCGGCCTCCAGCTTTGAGTGTCCCAATCATTCTTTATGTTCACGTGGATTGAACTGTCACTGAACTGTGAGCTGGAAACAGGCGTAAAGAGGCTGAAGAGCTCATGGCGTCAGCACGTTCCAGTTGAATACTACGGGAATCCAGCAAAGGGGGCCTGAGGTAGAAAGACAAGAAATGGCATGTTGCCCCCTTGGCCATAATCCAAACTTTAATACACAGTTTGGCTTCTAAGTCGTACTTCATTCACAATATGTTTCAAAATTAAATGAATTGCAAAGACTTTCATCACCAACAGAGGCTCAGGAGCTGACCTCCAATGCCTGGGATAGTGAGGCAGGAGGGCTAACCACTGTGCCACCACACTGCCCTGGCATACAACACTCACAACCATACTCAGAACACTGACATAAGGCATGGAAGTGAACCGGTCGTTGAGCTGTGGTGCTGCTAACCACTGGGCCACTCCATGTCAGATCACTGCCAGCCCCAAAGTCCTTCAAGATTAGCAGACGTCCATGAAGCTGGGAGGTAGCAGTGCCACCACACTGGCCTGGATTTTATTCAATCAGAAATTTCAAAACACTTCCATCATTATACTGACTGGGAGTTGAACTCGGGTTCATCAGCTGTGCTGGGGCAAACCGCTGTGCCACTCACTTCAGCTCACTTGACGTAATTTGTTCTTTTTGGAATTCTTGTGTGTGTTTGAGGAGGGCTGCCAGCTGTTGCTTTCGACAACATTTCTTGAGCTTCTGAATATGCTAAATTACCTCCTTGGGACAAATAAAGTTCTGTCCATTATACAGTGCCTTTCCCACTCATCTGTTATTTAGTACCTTTCCCCATATCTATCTATCTATCTATCTATCTATCTATCTATCTATCTATCTATCTATCTATCTATCTATCTATCTATCTATCAAACATATAGTGCCTTTCCTCTCTGCATATCTGTTACTGTATATAGTGCCTTTCACATCAATCTATCAATCTATCTATCTTGTAGTGCCTTTCCTCACATGGACCTTTCTATATATGTAGTGCCTTTCCTCTCTGTCTAGCTATTACAAGCTGCCTTTCACATCTAACAATTATATAGTGCCTTTCATATCTACCTATCTTTAAGTCAGCTCTGACTGTAGTATTCAATATGGTTTACTATTTAAAGATCCCTGAAGCTGTGAGGCAGTCACGCTAAGCACTGCGCCGCCCGTACACTCCATTACATTAAATGCCATGAACTCGCTGCTCTTGCCAGTGTTCTAGATAGGCAGGTAGCCATTTAGGTGGGACCCCAGATCCCTGGAGCTGTGTAACCAATGCACCACCAAATAGCCCACCACACAATCATTTAATTGTCACCATATGACTGGTAAGTGGCTAATATTTGAACCCTGGTCTCCCACACTTGGAGGCATTGCTGTTCACCAAAGCGCTGTGCCACCCTGGTCTTTCTGACTGGGATGTCTGGACCTTATCAGTAAGTAAACCGTGAGGTGAGTGTTCTTTTATCCCCTTATCACTGAAAACAGACTGGGAGTTGATCCCAGTTCCACACAGCTTGAGGCGGTCATAGTCAATCGATGCCCCCCTGATGGCAGCTTGCCTTCAGGGAGTGTAACATCACACCTACTGGTGTCCCACCTAGAAACTGAAGACGAGCCCAAGGACCCTAAGCACTGTGCCACCCTGGTCTTTCCTAATTGCACATTTCGCACTGCATACTCGAACAGTAAGCCAATGCCAGTCCTTCAGTGATCTTCACTTCACTGATGGAAGGCTGTGAGTTGATCCCACGTCCACACAGCTGTGTGCTGATATCAATTAACCAAAGCATCACTATGCTGCACCACCACAATGTCTTTGTGAAGTGGAAGCAAACTGGAAACCATAAAGTAAAATCCCAGTCACTCCTCACAGCCAGAAACTGAAGAGTGGCCCAAGGACCCTACCCACCGTGCCACCCCATTCCTAACTGCCATCCTGGATTCCAACGGATGGTATTCAGGTTTGTGTGGACCATGCTGCCAGTCACCTCAAACTTTCTAATCGCCAAAGACCCTCATGTCAGGAGTCGACTGGCTCATCAGCATTCAGCCCAATGGCACACATCTTTCCCTCGGGGGACGGTGCCACTTGAGTCACACTTGATATTTCTATTTCAAGGTGTTTAGTGACACACTTCTGTTGCCGCTGAAGTTGTCCATGTTTGCACGTACGGAGATTTGCAAGTCTGTGACACGAGTGCCTCTTCCTTGTATTTAGCAGCTTTCGTGAAACGCGCGGAGCTTCTAGAGGTGCCACTGGAATCCCGTGGGACTCATCGTCTCCTTTTAAGAGCCAGCCGTCTTCGCAGGCTTCAGGCATTAATTATATTCAAGTGCAGAAAGCAAACCTTATCTGGGAAGCCATCTGCCGGAGGTGACCGGGGACCACCTGCTCAGGGCTTCAGACATATGTATTGCATGTAACCCTTGTGTTTCGCGCAGGTTCCGCACGGAGATGTTGTGCCTCTCTTTTCACGTTTCATACCTGCTAATGAAGGATCATCGAGATCTCACGGTGAAAGAGTTTGGCGGATTTTAATTGCCGCCCACTTGCTGATCTTGTGGAGTGCAGCATTTGAACTTCTAAGACTTTCAGCATGATGACTCGGGGTGGAGGAGAGCACCGTTTAAGGGGCTATGAAAACAGAAAGCTTGTCTTAGTCCCGAGCCACCAAGTTGTACAGCACACCATTCTTCATTTTATATAGTGACTTAAGTAGGGCACACCATCTCATATGGCATTGGGGTATACAAGTGACAACTGTCTGGTGCTGTTAACGGGTGAGATAGGCAGAGTGGCCATTTTAATAAGTATGCCTTCCTGGTGGTCTTCAGAACAGCATCGACACACCTGGCCTTGGATTCTCCGAGATGCCCAATGCATCGCTCTTTGAATTTGGTGCCATCTAGAAATGAGTGTGTGGCACCATCATTGTTTGAAATTGGGCCAGCTGCACAGTCTCACTGCAGACAGTCCTTCCCACCATCGGCATGAGGACCTGGTGCTTCAGGATTCTTCATCCATGCTCCATACTTTTTTAACATAACCAAACTAAGATGTGCCCAAACAGAACCCATGGTGATGGTAGGGACCTGATTGGTCGCACTAGGTGGGGGTTTCACATCAGCCCCCATATTAGAAGGGTAATCTTGTGTGACTTAAGCAGATGCAGTGTCTACCTATGAAGATCGGTTGGACATACTCTTATATTTGGAAGCTACACAAATGACAGCCTTGGACCACCATTTCTGCTAACTGGCAGGGGCCTGAGACAATTGAAACTATGTGGCTCTTAAGGGGGGCCGGGTTTCACCTCAAAGATGACTGATAGGTTTGAGGTCCAGACATCTCGCAGGTCAGCAGTGATCCTCAGATACACAGGGTCCTTACCGTCATAGGACTGCCACTGCCTTGTGCTGTTGGCACCAAACGTGACAGCTCCATGGACTTGTGGTGCTTCTGCCAAATTTGGATATTTCCATCAGCAGGATGCCAAAGGGGCCTTGGATTCATCCAACCAGCCAACTTTGGTCCACTACTTAGTGGTCCAGTATTGATTCCACTAGAGACTCGTTGACATTGGCATGCTGGTGTCACTCATTTGAGACAAGTTCTGCTAAATTCAGACATGATTTACCAGGTTGTGGCCTGTCTGTCATCTCGGATGATTCTCATTGTTCTCTTTTATGTCCAAAGGGTCACCAATCACTGGCCATCTTTTTTAATTTTTACACAATCTTGAAATGGCTGCATAAGAAAAGCCCAAGACGACAGCCATCGTGGAGATGCTTGAACTAGCATGCCCAGCACCAACTCTCATGCCACACTCAGGTGTACTTGATTTGCCTACTTGAACATAAACTGAAAATTAGTAATGCCACATGCTGGTTGCCATCTTGTGCCTGTGGTGATCAAAGCGAAATGGCCGTTGAGACCTCCTAAAAGTCCCACATAGCAGAACTGGACCTTCATTAGGCTGCCTATATGGCCTCAGCCCAGGCAGTCAACCCCAAAACTCCACAGGCTGCAGACTTCTCAGGCCTAAAAACTTTTAAAGTTCAAAAAACATCTGGATTGTTTCAAAAATATACACAAAAGTATTAAAAAATGTCCAGCAAGGCAGAGGAATCATAAAACGTCTGGCTTGAGGAAACGAGGTCCATACAAGAACGTTATAAAAGATGACATATATAAACATGCCTAGCAGTTAGGAGACCCGGGTTCACTTCCCGGTCCTCCCCTACATGTTCTCCCTGTGTCTGCGTGGGTTTCCTCCCACAATCCAAAGACATGCAGGTTAGGTGGATTGGCGATTCTAAATTGGCCCTAGTGTGTGCTTGGTGTGTGGGTGTGTTTGTGTGTGTCCTGCGGTGGGTTGGCACCCTGCCCAGGATTGGTTCCTGCTTTGTGCCCTGTGTTGGCTGGGATTGGCTCCAGCAGACCCCCGTGACCCTGTGTTCGGATTCAGCGGGTTGGAAAATGGATGGATGGATGGATATATGAACATATTAATATACTAACAAAAATAAATAAGTACATAAATGACAAAATATGGTTTGTCTGAAAAGGTAATGCACACCAAACAATGTTACCCAGTAATCAAAATGGAAAAACAGACGTAAAACACCAACAGCCAGAAAAACCAGGGCTGGGGTTCACCGTCGCAGGTCTTTATGTCTTTTTTTTTTTTTGAGCCATTTCTTTGCATTAACGCTACTTTTTGTTAATTATCTGCTGTGATTTCTATGCCTGTGTTATTATGCTCCATGTGTTTTGTGGGTGGTCTCCCAAGAGGTGGGTCCACCTACTAATCACCACCAGCAGCTGCCCTCCATCATATAAATCCAGAGGGTCTCCCACAATCCCAGGGGGAGTTGGTGAGTTCTTGAGCCCATTGCTGAGCTTTCTGTGAATTTTCTGGATTTTGGCCGTTTTGCTGTGGTTTCTGCTTTTTTCTGCTTGGGATTTGTTTGCTTTGGATTGCCTTTGTGTTACGGACCATTCCATCTTTTCCGACTTTCTTTTGTGACTTTGAGCAGTTTGTGGAAATAAACCTTTTATTTTTATAAAGATTCTATGAAGCCCTTTTTGTGTCTAGTCAGGGTTTTTGATGGGATTTCCCCCTCTAGTGGGTGTTTTTGGAAGTACTCTTAGAGCTGCTCTGAACTCCTAGTTCATGATAAATCCTCAGAAGGAGCACCCAACAAACGTCAGTGAACTGCTGCTGGGACCATTTTTATACATCACAGTATAAAGGCTGAGGGTGGTCCCAGCGTCAGGGACATCATGGTGGCCCCACCCACCAAACAAAAGGAACATAAGTAACAGTTTTTGGAATGAAAGGCTCATTCACTTCCAGCATGGCGATTAGTGGCATTGCTTTGGAAACGGGAGTCTTGGGTTCAAGTCCCAGTTTATTCATTGTTTGGGTTGAGTTATTTGTCCAAAGACTTGTACCTAATATGACTTTTGCAACCCCCCTAATCCAATTCAGAATTTATTCAGGGGATGGCATCTGTCCGAGCAGGATTGGATACAAGGGCAAACCAAGAAACCAGTCTTCCTAAGACTTTATTAAGCACTGTGAGGTGGCGCACAAGGAGAAGATAAAGTACAGAACAGAAAGCTCTTGGACCTCCTATTGCAGCATGTGCCTGTCTATCTGAGGTGGTGGTCTGCCCACCTCTCAAGTGCCACACCCTGGCAGTCCCTTCTCACCTTCCCCTTCCTTTTTCCATTGTACCCCTTGCACCAGCACTTCTCCTAACCTTAGAACCAATACGCATTTCTACAGATTGGTGCCATATGAGCAAGTCTGTCCAGAGACAGGGTTGGCTTCTGCCTTGTACTCAAACCTGGCATTGGTTTATTTTAGAAAGTTGACAGATTCTTCTAACTTGCTAATGCCAAGAAGGAGGGCACAGGTGGGCCAAATGCCACTCATCGCATTTGAAGATTAAACTAAAGCTCCCTGAGCAAAGCCACACACACGTGAGGAGATGCTTCAGAGCACACAGAGACGGTGACCAAGGTGAGAACTGAACCCAGATCTTTGGAAGCGCAAGACTGCCGCGATGCCCACTGTGCCAACCTCAGTACTGTACATCAAGCCTCCTTTTCTGCCTCACATCAGTTGCACTAAGTAGCAATAAGACATTCCGCAGGGCTTTTTCTTTTGTCCTCATCTTGGTGCCAGTCCTGCTTTCACAGATGGCACTGTTTGCATGTCGTTCTTGACAAATTACTCAACATATGCAGCGAAGGAATGAAAACAGCTTAACGTATGGGAGCCAAATTTCTGTCACCGACTTTTTGTAGTCCTCGTGGGATCTCCTTACTTACTGAACTCAGTTACCTTGAGGACTGGCATCCATCCATGATTCGACTCACTTTAATGTATTTTTATAGCGCACTGCACCACCATAATATCATTAATATCAAACAGAAATGAACAATGAATGAGAGAAAGACGCTTAATGTCAAACCCAAAAAGCACCAGGCCACACTCAGCCATCTAATTTCTAGGCCTGTGTCAGATAAAAGGGAATTAAACAGCTTCTGGCACCACAGGTTACCCCAGTTAAAGGAAATGCAAAAAAAGGTTAGATAGAAGACTAGGGATGTCTTGGGGCTTCTTCTTCTGGTCATGAAGGACATTGGACTTCCTGTGGAGGTGGGGCTTATAGCACAGGAAGTGGAATGGGCGGAGCTGAAGGCTGTAACACTAGGAGTCGCTGTTGCTCCACTAACCCGACAGACAAACGCTCAGGACATCAGGTAAAAGTATTAAGAAGAGTTTTAATTCTTATTCTTCTTGTTCTAAGCACCATAACCACCATACACAATTAAATAAATAAACACAATAATCACAATTCTCTCCTCCAAACCTCCCAGCAAGCTCTGCCCTTTACCCCCCAACTCCTGCTCGCTTGCTGGGTTCACAGCGGTCCTTTAGATAGTCCTTAACCTGGGTCAGATGGAGAACTTGTCATTTCTTCAGCCCAGAAGTACTTCTGTGCATCCGCCCCCGTGACTCTGAAGTTCTTCCAGGCTATGTAAACGGTAGGGACTCCCCAGTCTCCCTGCAGCGTCTCCTGGCAGCACCCACAGTACCCAGTAGGGCTGTGTTGATGAACTCCTGCGGGCATCTGGGGAAGCTGCCATCTATCGTCCTGGGGGAGGCAGTGTCCTTGATAAGCTGCCTTCCCCCATCCTTCCGTTATTGGGGAGTCCCGGCTGGGATAAACGGCCAGGATATGACATCATTAGTTCTCCTCCATTATGGGGCAGACATAGACTGGGTTAAAGGGAGAGTCACACCCAAATCCTTCTCCAAAACCTTGAAGCAGAGCCGATGCTCATGTGCTTGACCTTTGAGAGATGCAGGGTTTTCGGACCCCAAGTGATTTGCACCGAGAGCCATGACTATGGTGGAGCACCACTGAGCTGTGTATCTACACCTGGACGTATACAACAGGCTGTTTAAATGTAAGCACAAAGAGCTCCAGGCCTCCATTCCTCGCTCAAAGTTCTTCTACTTTGGTTTGCTTTTTGTGTATTGTGATCATTTGTGTTTGTCAAATTCCATTCCTTTGTATTGTTGAGTTTCTTTGTAACCTCCTCAGACGGTCAACTCTGATCCTTGGGCCCTGGGGGGGCAGGCCCTCCTGACACGGTAGCTTTACAGGACACCAGAGAGGCCTGAGCCCAGTGCTGAGTCCAGAGCTCCTGCACGTGTTGTTCGATTCTCATTTCTACGACTGCTTATTTGTTAATAATTCTGCCTTAAAGAGATAGAGGACAAAAAATGAGAATCAACAGAAGATGTGAAGAACAAAATACGAACCGAGGACAACACCAAGGAATTAAAGAGAATCAGAATGCAATCAAAATGCAGAGTCATAAAGTGATCGGCGATTGAAGTCCAAGAATTCCAAAGAAGAGTTACAGTCCATCATGAAGTAAAGAGGTTACTACCTGTCAAGATGGGACATCCCAGAATTAATGGGACTACACCTTATTTTTGTGTGATGTCACCAACAAGCACATCACGTGGATTCCCAGACAGATTTCCGTTTCAGCAACCAGCATTACACTTGGTGGCTGTAGTGAAAATAAAATGGTGATGCAGTAGAAAGTAAAGTAAAATTCAACTTTTTCAGGAGGCAAAAAACACGGGAACCATCCACAGATTGAACTTCGGTGTACTTCAGAACTCCATCCAAGACACAAAACATCTCCAAATAATCATAAATCGATAAACATCATCGTTATGGATATTGTAAGTTTCCAGTTCTTTGGTGTAGGGGTACAAAGAGAGGGGCGGGGCCATAGGCGTGGCCACAACTCATCATCCGGAGCTTTAAATTCAGATTGAATGCGTGAAAGGAAGATAGGTAAAAGGGTGTGTCACACTCAAATCCCTCCCCCAGTGTGCCCATGAAATCAGTCCCCTTAAAAGCCCATCATGGTTTAACTAGGGCTCTGCCCTTGGCTTTGGACTCTTTTTGTGAATCCTTTCTCATTTTTGCTTTTGTCTTCTTCTTGTGTTAAATCTCTTCATTACTTTCCTTGCACTTTATATGTCGAGCCCAAGGTGGCGGGGCCACCTGGCACTGGAACTGCAGTTGTGTGTGGCCGATATGAGAGTCATGAAGCTTGAGCTGCTGCTTGTTATGGATATGTGCGGCCAGCTGAGGGATATCGTGAGAAACGAGGAAGGGCAAAACCAAGAAAAGTCAGGAGAGAGCACTGGGAAAGCACAAGGAATCAAAACATCTTGAATTTCATGGAAAAGTCATAGCTGAAGACAAAGTCCGATATACAAAGCATTAAACTCCATCCATTATACAACCCGCTATATCCTAACTACAGGGTCACAGGGGTCTGCTGGAGCCAATCCCAGCCAACACAGGGCACAAGGCAGGAAACAAACCATGGGCAGGGTGCCAGCCCACCGCAGAACACACACACACACACACACACACACCAAGGGACAACCTGCATGTCTTTGGACTGTGGGAGGAAACCCACACAGACACGTGGAGAACATGCAAACTCCACACAGGAAGGACCCAGGAAGCGAACCCTGGTCTCCTAACTGCGAGGCAGCAGCGCTACCCACTGCGCCACCGTGCCGCCCACACATTAAACTGAAACAATCTCTTATTATTTGTAAAACTAACTAGAAATTTGAGTTTTTAGTCACCAGGGGATATCAAACAATGGAATCGCCCCTTGTATTTATACCGGAAGGATCAGGACATCACGAGTAGCAGTGATCTCATCGCGTGACAGGGAACAAAATGGCGTCCTGTAAATAAAGAAAATGAAACTTAAAGCTAAAGTAGAATTGAACTCTAAATAATAAACACTGGAAGGTTCAAAAGGAACACTAATAGGACCAGAAAAACCATTAAAGGAACAGAATCCCAACACTGCTGCCATGGGCTCACGCGTTTTGAGAATTGTTGACGTGATTTTGCCCTTTTTGGTGTTTTTCATGCTAAAGAATCCACTATTTCTTATTCCTAGGTTTAGTTTAATGTTCTAAAAAATGCATTTTAAGTTTTTCCATTTGGTGAGTTCCGTTGCTAGGCCACGCCCCTGGATGCTGTGTCACGTGACCTCACTAGCCTGATGCTATTGAAGCCAGAGCGGCGCTAGGCCCCTTGTCCAGGATGGTGGATTCGCCCAAACTCTTCAGTTCTCTTTATCTTTATTAATTCGAAAGCTCTGGTCGGCAATCGTCGACTTTGTTTTTCCAACTTCGCGCTTTGGTTTTGCTCTCCCAGTTAGGAGTTTTACAAAACACCAGCACAGTGTGTCCCCCCCCCATTACTTGATTTTCCTAGCAGGTGATTTGCACGCGTTTGTTGGACTGTTGGTTTCTTGGACTTTTGCTCTCACTTTTGTTTTTTAATTCCATTCTTTCAGATCTTTGGTTCACTTTTAGGGTTGTGACTTACGAGGCACCTTAGATTCCTTTTGCTGTTTTAATGAGTTTTGACTTTTCTTGATCTCCATATTCTTAAGTATATTAAGTTTGTGTTTTGTGCCTGGGCTTTTGCGTGGTTCCCCTTCTCCCATTTGTGCTTCACAGTTTTGGACAGTGTGGTGTCCCACCACTTGAAAACTGCATAGAAGATTCTAGAACGTTAAAGACGGGCTTTGGCAGACGGCGGCAGTGCCACTTGAACTCACTCAAAGCGACGGCCCTGACAGCATTTGGTCTGCTGTGTCAGGAGGAGGTTTGCCTTGAAGCTACAGAGGAGCTAAATAATTAGACAAAGTGGCACAACTGCGGGCGCAGCTTCTATTATGGTTTACCCGTAAAGCGCATTATGATGTTCTTTATGAAAGGAGGCTCGTGAAATGAAGATTGATTGCTTATCCTCACCTTTACGTGTTCACTGCCATAAGAAAATGAAAGGAAGTGCCGTGAAAGAACACACAACAAAAGTCGTCAATTAATAATTCAGGATGACAAAGAGTCTGTTGAGTCGGCTGTAACTGCCATTGTTCTTTACAGAGGTGACAAAATAAAGGTGCGCATTAAGAAGGCAGCGGCAGAGCCTTGTGGCCTGAATTGCAGTGTCACAATGTACCGGGACAGGTGGCACTTGATGAAACATCCTTGGGATAAAAGAAGGAAGGGCAGTACGGAGACAGAGGCCGACTGGAATGACGCTGCTGCTTTTGATTTATTCGTTTATTTGTATGGTGCCTTTAATCCTCCAAGTGCCTCACAAATATTCACAATGGCACAATAGGAGCAGAAGTATAGAAAGGCTCCGTGAATAACACCGATTAGACGTGTGGGCTGACCTTGAACCGACAACACCGCTAGACAAGTCCAGATCTCTCAAATCAAAATGACATTCACGGTGCCTTCCTCGAGCCTCATGTTACTCGGCCGTTCCCCTTAAGTCGCCTTACACCCCCTTACATCCTCTTTAGTTTCCTTGTGGCTGTCTACAGTCCTCTACACCTTCCTTTAATACCCGCGGGGCATCCCCACCAATCGCCTCCTCTCACCTGCACTGGCTGCACCACCCGATTCTGCTCTTTGTTGCCCTCCATTCCTTGATGTCTCCTTCCTCTCGTCTTTTCAGAATTATTCTTGGTGGCCTTGTGAGTGTAGCTGAGCGCAGCTCCATGGCTGCACTTACACACGAGAACGAGCGGTCAGTCGACCTCCCATCAAGCCCCACCCTGCGGCCGTCAGAGCTGACCGCGCCACGGACCCCAAGCACACTTCACCTGAGCAAATCCACACGAACACGGGGAGGACATGCAGACTCGGCCCCTTGATACGATGAGCCGCCCTCAGGTCTGCTGTCAGTGCTTAATTAATACACAGCAACTGATTGATTGATTTGTCGATTGATAATCCAATTTATGGAAACTAAGGGCCAATTGTCAACTAAATATCGAGCAATCGAATGATTAGCGAGGTCTAAAGACTGACAGGCCGATGTGTGAAAATGAAGACTGACTGATTCGCCTATTAGCTGAGTTATTACTTTAAATTGGCTAAGCATCGGGCATATTTTAAAATAAAACCAATTCGATGGAATCATTCAAAGTAAATAATTAAAATAAAAACAATTTGATTGAACAATAAATTAATTAGGGGTGGCACGGTGGCGCAGTGGTAGGAGACCTGTCTGGGTTCACTTCCCAGGTCCTCCCTGTGTGGAGTCTGCATGTTCTCCCCGTGTCTGCGTGGGTTTCCTCCCACAGTCCAAAGACATGCAGGTTAGGTGGATTGGCGATCCTAAATTGTCCCCAGTGTGTGCTTGGTGGGTGTGTGTGTGCCCTGTTGTGGGCTGGCGCCCTGCCCGAGGTTTGTTTCCTGCCTTCTGCCCTGCGTTGACTGGGATTGGCTCCAGCAGACCCTTGTGACCCTGTGTTAGGATAAAGCGGGTTGGATAATGACTGACTGACTGACTGACTGACTGACTGAATAAATGAATTCATTTTGAGTGACAGTGAGGTTTAGTGTGCACTCTATTGATTGATTGATTGATTGATTGATTGATTGAGTGAGTGAGTGATTGGTTGACTGAACAATTCCTGTAAATGATCAATCCAAGTTCAAGTTTCAGTTCAAGTGGAATTTATAGTCCAACTGCCTATTAAATAAAGACTGATGTAGATTTACTCATTTATGGACACTAAGCAGCAGTGCTGTACTGAAGACGGATTCATTGAGGAAGTCCGAAGAAGTAACAGTGCTCTAGTGGATTAAATAAAGACGATTGATAAGTTGATTGATAGATTAACTAACTGACTGATTGATTGATTGATTGATTGATTGATTGATTGATTGAATGAATAGTAAGTGCAGTACACTGCTCAGATAATTTCCCTTTCATGGGGTGATTCCTTTGTGTTTGCCATTGTGGCCTGAAAGAGATGACCGACATGGTGTTCTGTGGAAAAGGCTAAGCGTTCAGAGAATATTCCTCACCCCCAAGACGTCCATTTTGCTCCACTGAAGAGCTCAATAACAGAGCTGTGTGTTTGATTCTCTGCCCCGTTGCTTCAGTCCTTGGCTCTGTGGGTTCCTTAGCCCCCCGTGTTCTCGTGATCAGCGCCCATGACACCGATGGATCTCCTCTAATTATGAGTGGGATTTTTGGGGGTCAGGGAGTTATCTCAGGTGAAGAAGACAGAAGCTCAGAGGTGAGGTGAGTCTACTGGAGATTCACTGTATGCTGATTAACACCCACAATGAAGAATTTCACTGGACAATTTTGTCCCAATGCACAATTTGAATTGAAGTTTCCAGCTAGAGGCCATACTGCTGGGCATCTGGACGTGTCGGTGGTATCAAAGTCCAGATTTGGATCGATTATATTTTAGGACATCTGTCCCCGTGTCGCCTTACTTCCTTCATGGCGCGATTGATTCTTGCACCCCTGTGTATTCTGAGCCTGCTTATTCCTTTGCCCTGACTTGGAGTGCCACAAGGTTTTGGTGCTGTGGTGCCAATCCATCCTGCAGGCCTCCAATTTGCCAAACATGGGATGGAGACGGACAGGTGAGAATCTGTAAACGCCGTGCTATTCCTGAACTGAATAAGAGAGAGACCAGGAAACGAGACAAGCACGGGTCAAAACTGGGAAGAGAATCCAAAATGTCACCACCAAACACGAGAATTGTAGTCGAAAAACGTTGCCAAGTGGTCATCGCCACAGAAACATGCGAGGACATGGACAGGAAATGATTGCTTCAGATGAACTTTGACCTCCTTTTCCTAACTCCTGAAGCCACGCCCCTAGCAACCAGACTTGCATATCAATAACAAGAGCACAAAAGTGGTGGCTTCCCTGGTCTGGCACCCAAAATCCCGACAATTATGACATTATTGTGAAAGTGATTGACAAAAGACACATGGGAATTGGACGCCTTGTCCTCAGAATCACCAAAAGGGTGAAAACATCTGCAGGAGAAGTAAGTTAAAGTTCAGAGTGGAGACAAACGCCACAGTGACCGCCGTCAGGAGAGATCTGAAGCCACAGGTCCTCAGCAGAACGGCCATCCAGTGCTGTGCCAGGGCTGCTTCTAAAAGAACGGAAAGCCTAAGATGGATGACGAAGATCTCTAAACAAATCCCCCCATAAAGTCGACCCGACGAGGACCCCTCTGAACTGTTCATACACGGGGGCTCTTCACCCATTTAATCTTAAATATGTAAATCCTCCGTTTATGTGGAATTACGACGTGAATGGCTGATGTGTGAGTGTGGTAGATTATAATTCATCCTGATCCTCTTTACCTCTTATTCTCTTCATAGGAGATCATTTTTTTTTTGAGCACGTGTCTCAAGAATGTATTATTTTAAGAGAAATTGATTTCCTTGATGAGAAAAGGAGAGTCTCCTTATGTCCTGGAGGGTAACCTCTTAATCCCTACAGTCGCACAAAAAGCTTTTTGTTTTTTTGTTCGTTTCTTTTTGGCAAAGATGAAAATGCATTTGAAAAAATGGAATTAATTTTTCTAATGCAGTGCAATGGATGACTTAGAACTGAGAAGCTGAACAGCTGAGGTGGGGAGGGGGGGTCCGCGCCCGTCTGATTAGAACATGCCCCAGATATACCAGGCTGCTTTGACAAGCGCTGGCATGTGAGCTGGAGGATGAAAGCGATCTTATCGTTCTTTAAGGAAGGTCCATTCGAGGAACGTGACGCTCAAATCGGACGACAGCCCAGCAGAAAGCCGTCCACTTCCAATCAGCTGGAGAGGAGACCTAAGCGTACTGTCACCAGGAGCCACAATTCAACCAATTTGAACGTCCGAGAATTTGATCACTCGGTGACTGCTGTGTGCCTGTCAGTGTAGAGACGTTAATCCTTGTAATAGATTAAGTGCTTCTCGCACCCTTGTACCCTCAGACTATACGTCAGACACCAGGTAAAAGTCCAAAGATGATATTTATTATAATAATAAAGTGCACAAAGCACGCTCCTCTCCACAATTCTCAATACTCCAATAACAACAATAACAATAAACCAATCCTCCACTCCCAGACGCTTAGCCACCCTGCTTCCCAACTCAGCTCATCGTCTGGGAGCTCCCACAGCCCTTTTATATTCCCTGACCCGGAGGTGTTCCTGCCCAACAGTCCACAAGTCCTTATTCCTTCCGGGTCAGGGTAAATAGTCCTTTTCTTCAACCCGGGAGCACGTCGTTTCTTCCTGTCACGTGACCGTGCGCACTCCCGGGTTATAGGGCACATAAGAGCCTACGAGCCCCCCTACAGCGACGCCTGGTGGCCCCCAAGGTATCCAGCAGGGCTGTGTACAAACACTACATAGTCCATGATGCCCTGCTGGAACTCGGGGCACGATCATGCTGTCGGGAGAGCTCCTCCTGGCGGCCTGGGGTTGAGGGCCGGAGTGAAATGCCGGCAATCCACCACACCCTTTAAACCTTCTGCTACTCGGATTTATCTGGCCATAACGTTATCATCCTTCACTCAATATACATGTTTTATACATTCAAGTAAAGCTCAGATATTCTTCTTTCAGAATGTTTACAGCCTGAGAATTAGATAAAGCTGGGCACATACATTACAGCAGAATAAGGTGCAACATTCAGGAACCATTTTACCAAAAAATGCCCTTTGAATGTTAGTTAGCATTCTCACAGACTTTGAAATAAACTTCCAAACATTCTGAAAGTGCCAGTGAACGTGTCAGGATCACCCAGGGGAAACGGAAATTGTGGTGAATGGTCTTGTTTCACTTCTTTGAAGGGGTTCAAGAAACAGAATTCATCTTCTCTGCTTTTAGAATGAAATATCCATCCTGGAAGACCCCAGGCCTAAGCATCATTGTGAAGGGCAAATCTTACTCTATCAGAAGATACGCAGGTGAAAATGAAATAACACGGCGCTGTGTAATAAAAGGCGAGACAGCGAGAGCACAAAGTGTAGGCAAACACGAAATAACATTATTTACATTTTTTATTTTCATTTTTTTCATTTTTATTACTATTTAATTTAATATTGTTTCTTTGTATCAGTATACTGCTGCTGGATTATGTGAATTTCCCCATGGGATTAATAAAGTATCTATCTATCTATCTATCTATCTATCTATCTATCTATCTATCTATCTATCTATCTATCTATCTATCTATCTAACAAAATGATTAACATCCGTTTCAAAACGGGCGAGTCTAGCAGGAGGCTGCCAGCAGATGGCAGTGGAGCCAATTAAGGGGTCGGTGGGCAGGACACACCAGAGGGGATGTCATGCCTTGTCTCGCTAGCGATCATCGGATCTGCAGGTGAAAAATGAGGAGAGCCATTCGGTGACAGCGCCAACCCTCGTTCAGGAGTGGAACTACAGTCAAATGAGCCCTGAGAGTGTGTGGCAGCATCCATACTGGAACGCCAGTTGTTGCAAGATTCAAGAATGTCTTAAACAAATTCTGAAATATATACATTAGGGATGTGTATCGGTGGCACGGTGGTGCAGTGGGTAGCGCTGCTGTCTCACAGCTAGGAGACCCTTAAGGGTTCGCCTACCGGGTCCTCCCTGCGTGGAGTTTGCATGTTCTCCCCGTGTTTCCTCCCACAGTCCAAAGACATGCAGGTTGGGTGCATTGGCGATCCTAAATTGTCCCTAGTGTGTGTGTGTGTGTGTGTGTGTGCCCTGTGGTGGGCTGGCACCCTGTCTGGGGTTTGTTTCCTGCCTTGTGCCCTGTGTTGGCTGGGACTGGCTACAGCAGACCCCCTTGACCCTGTCGTTAGGGTTGGGTAATGGATGGATGAATGGATGGGTGGGATGTGTATCGTTTGAAAGTTGAAACAGCCACCTCATTCAGTAGATGACAGCCTGTCCATCAAATTGTACACAACTGACTCAGGATGCTCAAGAAATCCATTGGCTGCAGCTGTGAGTTTCCCCTTGGGATTAATAAAGTATTTATCTGCAGTATCTATCTATCTGTTTGAGGGGAGAAAGAAAAACATTGGCGTGCGGCAGAGTGATACGACATTTTAATGGAAAAACACTATTTTAGCTGTTGCAATAAGGAAACATTGAGTTTATACAGTTTTCATTTTTTTATTGTTCGGTCCCGCCGGCAGCTCTAAAACAATGGCTGAATTTAAAGGGTTAATCTTGCATTTTTAAAGGTCCAAATGAATCCTTGAGACCTAAAACTAAGATAAGTAACGCTGTAGAGTGACAGTAAAGTAAAGATTTGTCTCCACGTTAAACCTCCATGCTTTACGTCGCGTGCCTTTTGAAGACTTTGTGTCCCCCCAGAGCTGGAGGTGTCCAGGTCAACATGCAGTGCGTCCAGTCGCATCAGCAAGCGACGTCATACATAACATGGGATTACACCTCACATACTAACTGCATGGTTACTCTTTCATTCATTCACATGTTTTTGTGCATATTGTGTTCTCAAATAATAAGATTTGTTTGCCATTATTGCTACTTTTTTAATTATCTCCCCAATAGATGATTCAGTGGTAGAATCCCAGTTCACCAGAGGCTTACATCTCCTACTTGATATTGCATATGATGTGATCCCTGGTCATCTTTCAACAAGAACGGGGTGCATCACAATGTTCAGGCTAAATTACCCACCATGGCTCGGTCATTCAGCCCCCTTAATCATTCCCTGTCTCTAATTGGCTCACACTCTCTCTCTCTCACCCTTTCACCACCTAATGGCTAATGTGTGGTGAGTGTACTGGCGCAATACTGGCTGCCATCACATCATCCAGGTGGGTGCTACACGTTGGTGCTGGTTGATGTGCTTTCCCTCTCAGAAAAGTCAGTCAGACATTTTCCAACCCGCTACATCCTAACACAGGGTCACCGGGGTCTGCTGGAGCCAATCTCAGCCAGCACAGGGTGCAAGGCAGGAAACAAACGCCGGGCAGGGCGCCAGCCCACCGCCGGGCACACACACACACCCACACCCACACTAGGGACAATTTAGGATCACCTAACCTGCATGTCTTTGGACTGTGGGAGGAAACACGGGGAGAACATGCAAACTCCACACAGTGGGCACCCGGGAAGCGAACCCTTACACCAGTGGTTCTCAACCTGTGGGGCAGACACCCCTAGGGGGGCGCGAAGTAACAAAAGGGGGGGCACAAAGATGTGAAAAAAAACAAAACAAGAATCAAAAATATGAAAAAAACATCTGTTGAAACCAAAACAAATTAACTTCTGATACTAGAACAATAAATACAGAGTTAGATAAACGTCGATAAAAGTTAAGTAGGTATAATAAAATATTCATCTACATTTCAAAAAAATCTTAGGGGGGGCAATTAAAACTGTTATGAAAACTCGGGTCACAAATACTTAAAGGTTGAGAAACGCTGCCTTAAGGGTCTCCTTACTGTGAGGCAGCAGCGCTACCCCCTGCACCACCATGCTACCCCCTCTCAGAAAAGCACTACAATATTGTAATAATAATGATTGTTACCAGATATGGAATGGAGAAACAATAACCAAAGGGGGTCCACCTAACCTTGAATGTTTTCTGTGCTGTCTTTCTGATTTGCTGCAGGCCCTAGGATTATCCAATTCAACTCTTCAAATGGTGAGCTCAGTGATATAACACCTGCCTTTTAACATTACAACACTTTGATTGATATTCTCCATGGTGTAGCGTATTGTTCGCTAAATATTAAGCTATGCGTGGCATTGTTTTACGGCCCTGTCTCCACTTTTCCGGCTATTTACATAATCTTAATGAATTGGAGGCAGCTGCTGACGTTGTATAGTCCAGCATTCCCAGTGACTCGATCCAACACGACTGATTGTCTTCCATTGTGGCCGTGGACTCTGTGCATACGAGAGCTGAGAACCAGCGAGTGCTCTGCCAGAAGGACAGAATGAGGAGCACGCGTGACGTGGACCTGACACACGAAAGGCCGACTTGACCGTCTTGTGATTTACATTCCACAACAAAACTTGAGAAAAGTGAGAAAAAAAAATCCAAAGGGTTAAGAACGGAACTGAAATTGATGCGCCTGTAATTCTTGGAGCACCGGCATGTCAGAGAAAGGACAGAGTTTGTGAAACTGTGCTGGAAAGCCATCTCAGACTTCGATGTAGAGCAGAGTGGTTGGTTGTCCTGTCGTGTAATCTGCTAAGTTTGCAATCCTCGCTGATTAGAAGTCACGTGATGTGCCACCATCTTCATTGGCCTTGTTCATGCGTGCACGGGCTATGACACGCTTTGAGTTTTCATTCAAGGTTCATGTTGTCATCTTCCATTGCACTCTGTTCATTTTCCCTTGGGGACAAATCCAATCTAATCTAGTGTCTTATCGGCGTCACCCCATCCTCAGCTTGGCCTTGGGTTTGTTGAGTCATCCTTTGAGTTTTTGTGCTGTGATGTGGCCAGGAAAGCAGACTTGGGTAGGCAGGCAGAAGGTTGGGGTACCAGCCGGGCCCCCTCTTTACGTTATAACAAAACTACCAAGAAGATTCGGCTAGTGTCCGCTCAGCCCTGCAAAAGAGTAGTCATAGCAACAGAGATGGAGGGCTGTCCTTCTCGTACCGTGGGCCAATGCTGGCGCCACCTTACCTGGGCGGTGCCCTTATACAGTGCTGGCGCCGGAAGGGGAGGAGTCTTCTCTGATCATTGTGGGCAGAACTAGCGTCCTGCTTGGGCAGCTTTTCGGTGCTACGGGGGAAAATAGAAGATACTGTTAGTGTCAGCGCCCCCTCTGGTCCTGGGGTGGAACTGCTTACCTCACCAGTACCAAGAAGGTGGTCTCCAAGCACAAGTGCATGGCAATGCCTAGATGGGATTTTTATTTTTTCATTTTCTTTAATGTTATGATTTTTAGTCCATTGGTCTACATTTGGTTGTCTGTATTTATGGATGCCACCTTACAAATGTTTGATCAGCACAAGTCACCCCTTGAGTTTTTTTAACTACTGAGACTTTTATTTTCTCAATTCTGTTTTATTTTACGATTTTCTATTACGGTACACTCAGTGCTCCATGTTCAGTCTTCTGGATGTCAACGCATCCTCAGCTTGGCACAACAAGCCCACAGTGTTCTGTCGTGTGGGACGCCATTCTGTTTGCTCTCGTCTCTTGTGGTCTCACTCTCGGCCAGGTTTGTGTTAAACTGAAGATGCTGGTCCTTCATGTGTATGGCCACCACACATCGGCCCAACTGTGAGTGCCCTCTTGCTGCACTGTACCATTGTCATGTCAAGTTCTGACTCTCTTAATCCAGACCAGGGTCTCAGTTGGGCTGCTGGGGCCCATCCCGGCTGGCACAGGACGCCAGTCCATCGCAGACCATGCCATTGTGCTGCCCCAAATTGGCATAACTTTCAGTGTTGGAAACTTTCAAAGCATTTGCCTTCAAAGTGTAAAGCTTCCGGTATATGTCAAATAATATAAAGATTAACAAAATAATTGAATTTGCTCTTAAGCCACCCATCACAGCCTGAAGCAGCATAGCGTTCTTGTATGACAATATCATCGATTCACCGCAGTTTGAGTCCGATACGCTTTGCTTGCTCACAACTTGTAATTAGATCTAATTGGAATTATATTTGTCATCAGAAAAGCAACACAGGGCATCACGTCGCGTCTCCGAACATCTAAAGTCTGCATGGTGGTAGATAAAGGCTCAGAGTAGCACCCCGTGCGCCGCAGCACACCACTGACTGGAGGGACGATTATCACTCCTTGAGTCGTGCATCAGCATTCAATATTAGACATTTGGGAGTGAACAATCGGGACTGCTTTAGACTGGACATTGCAATTGTGTTTCGCCAAGATAAAGGGCTTAGTGCGCTCCATTTAGGCAGAAGACACTCGTTTTAAGTTAGTGATCAGAGAGCATAAATCTGTTTTATACACTGGAATTTCAATAAAACTCTGCCGTTTAATCCTGTAACTGAAATCCTTATGTGATACTCAGACCCCAAGCATGAGCCTGCTGGTGTAAATATCGGCGGGGCTTTGGCTGCATTGCTGCGCCAGCGGCGATCCTCACCAGTTTCTCTGTTAGAAGAACTTTAGCCTTTGAAAGCGAAATGAGAGAGCGCAGCCTTTCTCTGGCCAGCAGTAATAATAATTGGTCCTTAAATATCGCAAAAGTCATTTCCAGTGCTTTACCAGTGAGGTGTAATGTTTAATGGTCTACTGTTGTAAGAAAAGAGTTACTGTTAGTATTATTATTATTATTAGTAGTAGTATATACAATATAGAATTATTATTATTATTATTAGTAGTAGTAGTATATACAATATACAGTAGAATTAGTAGTAGTAGTAGTAATAGTAGTAGTATATATAATAAAGAATTATTATTATTGTTAGTGGTAGTAGTAGTAGTACAATATACAAGTAGAATTAGTATTATTGTTATTAGTAGTAGTATATATATATTAATTATTACAGTAGAATGGTAGTAGTAGTAGTAGTATAGTAGTTATATACAATTATTATTATTATTATTATTATAGTAGTAGTAGTAGTAGTATATAACAAAAGAATTACTATTATTATTATTAGTAGTAGTATATACAATATAAAGTAGAATTAGTAGTAGTAGTAGTAACCACTGTCTGTCCCAGCCCACCATTATTCCTGATTGATTGATTGATTGATTGATTGATAGTCTCAGCCCAGCTGAGTTTCCAAGTTGAATTTTGTGTCTGCCTGGCATCATTTCAGGTGTTCTCGTATGGGTGATGTTAAGTTGGCATGAATTGGCACAAAGGGAGTAATTCAAAGAAGTTCAAGAAAGCAAAACTGGACCTCACGCCTACCCAAGCATATACTGAATGAGCGCTTTTTTCTTATATTTTTATTATTTTACGGTGAACAAGCACCCCTATATTAAAGTGATTTTCTGTGATTTGCAAGACTGAATATTCATTGGCATGAATGATTATTAAAAATAAAAGAGTCAAGCCTTTTGTGAAGTAAAGAGCCCTTGTTTCCTTCAGAAATTTGTTCAGTCGTTGCCTGAGCCCACCTATTGCAATACCTGGTCATTTTTCAAATGTTTTGACCCTTCACTTTTGATGACCCGCCTCATAAGCACAGCATCCTCATGCTGCCAGGACACTGAGCACTCCTCATGCTGACCACTAGGTGGCAGCCACTCATTTGTCAGACTCGTTTCTCCTTGGCCGCTCGCCCCTCCCCCGCTCTTGGTGTCTCTGTAACCCATGAAAGTGGAGCTGAGCGGCTGGCTGAACTGATCCTGCTGCTCCCGCATGTCCTGCTCATGCAGCGTCACGTACACGCTGCTCAAATGTGCTCAGCAAATGGTAAAAGGTAAACTATCTATCTATCTATCTATCTATCTATCTATCTATCTATCTATCTATTGCCTAATTTTGTGTGGCTGGGGCTCCAGTCATTTCTTTTGATATCTGTCCCAGGCTGTGCTGTTCTTCACTATATATATAATAACATACATGATATAAAATAGTATACTATTTATGTTTATGGAAAACTTATAGATTATATTTAATAAAAGTATACAGAATATATACAATGTATACTTTTCTATATATATATATCTGTATTATAGAATATTTTATATATACAGACATGTTTTGTTTATATATTTTTTAGAAACTATACAATTAAAACACATACAATATACAGAATTCACTGAATATATTACTGTATATTCTATAACAATTGATGATATCTTCTATGCTGTATTTACATACACACACCTATATAATATCCATGATAATATACTGTTTATATATCTATAGAACGTATTCAGTGCAATCAAAGCCTATATTATATAACATATCTTTTGTTATTATGTGAGCCTTGTTGCAGTTGGGAGGAAATGAAACGAGGGCTGCACTGACCTCACCAACATGTCCGCTCCTGTTCCCAGGCTTGAAGAAGCCCCGCCCACACTCGATGACGTCACAACCACTCCACCCCCTCCTATCCATGGACTATAAAAGACGCCCCAAACAGGAAGCCGGCATCAGCTGACCATCTGCCATTTAGGAAACACAGCTGTGTTGTACTCAAGTATGTTTTTGCTTCAGGCCATCGTAGAAGGAGGACTCCTTCCATTTTGTTCTTTTCGTGTTGTCTACCTCACCCATTTTCAAACTTTGAGACCTAAAAGTTTGTTTTTTTATTTCTTTCTCTCTATATGCATAATTATTGTAACACTGAAAACCAACATAGAAATAGTGGCTAAAGACACAAGATGCACCTGCTTTTTCATATGGATGCTGACACAAGTCAAGTCAAATTGGGGAGCCTGCACTGGCCCAGCACGTTGCCGCACCCAGTACATGTCGAAACAACTCGGGGTCCCGTTTGGCAACCCCCCAGGCAGACACACAGTCCAGTCCTACCCTCCAGAAATGACCCTCTATCTGCCGCAGCCAGGTGTTACGTGGGCGGCCCCTTGTCCTGCTCCAGCCACTCGGCTCCCCAACAATGAGGATCTTACGAGCTGATCACCCTCGGGAAAACGCGCCACATGGCCGTAGTGCCGTAACTGACGCTCCCTCACAATGCAGGTCATGTGCCTCATTCGGGACTCCGTGAGCAACACAAAGTCAAACCAGCGGTTCCCAAGGATTTTCCAGAGAGACACACATGAAGGAGTCCAGTCTTCATCTCAGGTCACTGGATAGCGTCCATATCTCACAGATAGGAAGCACCAGGACTCTAAAGACTTGGACCTTTGTCCTTTTGCAGATATCGGGAGCGCCACACACCCCTTTAAAGTGACCTCATGACCCCCCATGCTCTCCCAATCTGTCTGCTGACTTCATAGGAAGAGTCACCAGAGTCACATGAATGTCACTGCCAAGGTAAGTAAACCTCTCAACAAGGTCGACACTCTCTCCGCAGACAGACACCCTGCTGATGGCCGTGCCCAGGAGGTCATTAAAGGCCTGGCTGTTGGTTTTTATCAGGACCCCCACAAGCCCAGACACTCGGACTCCTCACTCAGTCTCTCGAGCGCCCCGATCAGAGCCTCCATTGACTCCACGAAGATCACAGCATCGTCAATTCTGTGAACCTTTCTTCACCAACAGATGCCCCCCCCCGCTGCTGGACCCCACGCCCCTGCCCAATGCCCAGTCCACACAAGCACTGATCAGAGTAGGAGCAGAACAGACCGCTGACGACCCCGAAAATCAACTGGAGGAAAACACAGAGGTCCTGCCTCCACTCTGCACAGCACTCACAGTCCCAGTGGACAGGCCGGCCATGATATCCAGCAGCCTCGAGGGGATCCCGCAAACCCTCAGGATGTCCCACAGGGCAGCGCGATTAACTGAGTTGAACGCTTTGTGAAAATCGACAACGGCTGCAAAGAAACTCTGCCGATATTCACGTTTGCGCTCCATGAGAACCCTCAGTGCCAGGATGCGGTCGATGGTAGACTTCTAAGGCGTAAAACCAGACTGTTCTGGTCGCTGGTTGGTGATCAAGTGATCACGGATTATATAGAGGACGACCCTAGCAAGGACCTTACCGGGCACAGAGAGCAGTGTTATCCCCCTGTAGTCACCACAATCCAGGCGATCGCCCTTCCCTTTCCAGATAGGGACGATGAGTCCCGTTTTCCAGTCAGTTCGGATGATGCCAGTCTCCCAAATGGAAGCATTGCTTGCAATGCCAGAAGGACAGCCTTACCACCAGCCTGGAGAAGGTGGCTTTGCCAGCAATGGTGACACACCTCTAATGGAATTCACCACTAAATGTAAGAGCAAAAAAATGGGCTACATGACGGGGAATTCTGATCTTTAAAAGAACAACCTAAACTAGTAAAGGGAAAGTGTGGATAAACAGCCACCAGGGGGCAGTATGTGCTGAAGCAGCACAGCAGTCACTGGGGACGAGCACAAAGCCAGCGGGGGGCTCCTCCGGACTGGTAGGTGTCAGCAGTGGATTACCGCCTAAATCAGGTAAGACCTCCTGTTGTATTATAGAGGGTGGGCAGCCTTGGCATTAGAATTCTGTGATGGACAACAGGTGCCACCACAGGGGCATTTGGATGGGAGTTGGTTGCCAGAGTTTCAGAGGGGTGTTCCTCACCCCAGAAGTAAGGTAATGAATTCCCCTAAAGTGAGTGGCCTTTAAAGGCTGCTCCCTGCCAGTGACCTGTTGAAGTAGTGCCAGGGGCAAAGTCTGAACTGGCAGGGTGGTAGTACCACCAGAGTGTGCAGAGGCTGAGGAGCTTGAAGCGCTGTGTTTGTGGATGGTGGGCACACAGGCCAACCACCTTAGTCTGCACCCTGCTTTTGATTTTGGGCTCCTCACCCTGCCGGTGCCACCTATGCATTTACACCCTATGGCCCGTATATAACACGCCAGTAAGCTGAAAGAGAAAGTCGGGCAGCGCCGATATGCAGGACTTCAATATGGGACGGTCTGTTCTTGCACTGTGAAGCGCTTGTTCTGAGCCATAAGGAAATTGTCACTTGGCACCTGGCATCGTGAGCCTTAAAAAAAAAAAACTAAATTGGACAGAAGATGAGCCTTAACCCAACTGTCAGGATTGCACTAAATTTGCCAATCTCCATTTTAATGTCCTATCACTGCTGTCTGCACAACGATGCCGGCCAACATCTGGTAGTGGATTGGCCAGAAGTTGGGTAAGAATGCACTTCAGATTTGTAAAGCATGTGTGAAGTAACGGCATATCTGTCCTCTGGAGGCCCCCTCATTTCACTCCGCCATTTGTTCAAACGCACTTCTGTGGCAGATCAGCCGTACAGTTGATTCTCCCCTTGGTTGCCATTGTGTCTGTAGTGTCATTTAGGGTAATAGGGCTGCAGTGGCCGCTCCACTTTCAGGTTTCCTCATTGGCAGAAGGGCCGAGCCGTTGGCACCGGCGCGTTATTTGCTTCCATTTTTTCTGTTCTCCTCTGTGCCTGAACAAGTACAATTTCTTTGCACTTGGTTGCTCATGCCAGGCCTATTACTATTTAAGGAACAACACATAATGCAAAAGCAAAGGCCTTAACTATTCCCAAGCCGGAGGATTGAAATTCCATAAAAGTATGTGAAAGACGCATTAAAGGTAGTAAATGTGTACATGGAGGCGGTGAGCTGTGAAAGTTGTGAATTGGTTTTTAAAGCTTTGTTAAGACCAGAAAGCACAGATGTTAAAAACAGGTTCAGATGTAGCGACAGATGGTATTTGATTATGAAGCAGACTGTTCGGATAATACAAAGATGCTGTTTCAGCCGTACACAAGGAGCCCGGGACTGGAAATCGAGGGAGGTGGGCGGGCGGGCGGGCAGGCGGGCAGCTGCTTCCAGAGGTGCCTTTCCATCAAGACCTACACAGTGGTCTTGGTGGGGCGGAGATGCCAATTGACATTAAAGTCGTCATAAAAATGAAAGGCCTGTCTTTGAAAGAAAGAAAGAAAGAAAGAAAGAAAGAAAGAAAAAGAAAGAAAGAAAGAAAGAAAGCGAAGTGACGCTGGCCCCCTGCTCCGCGCACGTCGGCTCCATTTTAACAGACGGTGGCATCGTTGTCATTCTTTAAGCCGACAAGGTCAAACACAGCAGCACCGTTTCATTTCTCACCCGAAGTGGGCGCATTCGGGGTGGGCTAACGGTGCACGATGAAGACCGAGGCGGGTCGGACAGCCGTGTTTGCATTGCAGGTGCTGCGTGCTGTATCTAGAAGTGGCCCTGGGTGGGGGTGCGGCGGTGGGTTTCAAATTTTCGACGGCAGGTCAGCCAACACAAACACAGCTGTTTGATTGTTCCACTGTAAAGGAGTGGCTTTCAAAGGCTTGCGCTGAAATCAAACAGAAGGGGAGATCACAGCCCACCCTGCTAACAGTAATGAGCATCAGCGACAGGCCCGCGTTTAATGACTTTAGCGTGAACGGCGAAGCGAGTGCGGCATATTTATTATGATCGAATAATGAGGGACACGGGGGAGAAATCAAGTGCGGCCCGTCCTCCTCAACCTCTTTTAGTGTCAAAGCGGGTGCTGCGGCATGGTGGGTAGGGCGCCAGGCTGCATGCCGCATGGCCGCCTCTGACTCCCGGGCTGATCTGGTGCATTAAAATGCCTTGTAAGTCACTTTGGTAACACTGTGTCTATGGACAGATGTTGATCCTCCCACCTGCTCAGTTTCCAGGACAGATTGCAGCTGCCATCCATGTGTCATCAGTGTGTGCCCTTCACGGAGACATTGGTGTCATGACTGGCGAGGTATTTATGTATCTTGTTCTGTGATGACTTTATGAAACACCTTGTGATGGCTCCATATAAATTAAAAATGAACTAAAGCCAATGTCACATTACGTGACTTTTGGTGGTGGGGTGGACCACATTTGCCGAACGCGGTCGCTGATCTCGTCACTGCATCATGTCAAAATTGCACGACTCCTTCACAAGAGAAGGCTGGAAGTGAAACTGGCCACGCCCAGGAAGTTCAGGAAGTCACCTCCAGTCACGCCCAGTGAGGTCCACAACTGGCCACACCCTCTGGTCATGTGGCCCAAGAATCTGGTTGACAACTAGGGAGTGGAAGGAGGATGGACTGCGGGCAGGGAAGGAGGGGCTTCACCCTATGGAGGGGGCACTACAAGCTTATGGTGGGCCTCAACCTGTGAAGACAGCCCAATGACATTTGTGAGACGCTTCTGGAGGCTGCGAGGTGTTTTATCAGACACTTATAAAAGAACATGGTGGCTATGATGTGAGTTTTCTTCTTGCCCTCCATACCCAAAAAGAAATTTCCAGATCAACGTCTATAGAGAAACAATAAAAAGTACTCACCACCTCCTTGGAAGCTTTCACGTTTTATTGTTATGTAGCATTGAATCATGGTGGCTTTAAGTTGCACTTTTTGACATTGATTCATTAACAGAAGGAGACTCTTTAATGTGATCTCTGCAAAGAGGTGTAAATTGATGACAAATATAAAAACACACCGTCATCGATCTCTGGGGCAGCCGAGTGGCTTTAGAAGTCCCAACATTAGTTCAAAGGACGTCACCTGTCTGGGGTTTCCAATGACTGTTTGTGGAAAGTCCAACTTGAGCTGAGTGAGAATCCATATGGTGGCCTAACCTACACAATGAAGACCCAAAAACACGCTAAGCGAGCGACTCCATGAAAAGCACAAGTCGGGGAAGTCGCTGAATGTCCACTTAAATCAAGCGCAAAGAAATGGAGAGAGTACAGGAGACGACTAAGGGTGACAAGTGAGGAAGGCCACCAAAAGACCTCTGAGTACTCTGAAGGAATCACAAGCTGCAGTGGCTCAGACTGGAGTGACAGCAACTCTGCCCGGGTGCTTCACCAGTCGCAGCTTCATGGGAGAGCAGGAAATCGAGAAGGCCGTGTCAGGAGAAGACACGAGGGAGACTAGGAAGTCAGCTGGAAGAAGGTTCTTATGTCGGATGAGACCACAATTGGCATTCAGACCGAACACCATGTTTAAGACAAACACACCATCCCCACCGGGAAACATGGAGGTGGCAGCATCAGGCTATGAGAGTGCCTCTCTGCAGCAGGCCCTCTGTAGGCTTGTGTGGGTAAAATCCTGGAGGAACACCTGATGGAGTCTAGCTTGGGAGAAGACAATGAGGCCCAGCATAAATGGAATGGATTCCCAAGGACAATGCGACTGTCCTGGAGGGGCCGAGTCACAGTCCAGCTGAGACGGTGTGGCAGTTCAGTCACCGGACTCATGACCGGTATGGCCACCGATGGCCGCTTGTCTTCACTTTACTGATCTCATGGCTTCCATCGACTCTTTTGATTCATTTGCAGTCAGGCGTACACAGGAAGTCTTTGCCTTTCTAATTGCATCACAAATATATCATTTATGTGTGCGTTATTTTGATTTATGTGTAGGTATGTGTGTATAGAAATACAAAAGTAACATTACTGTTTATTCATTCATATATAGCTAATTATATATAATTATTAAATTGTGGACACCCAAACCAAACAGTTGTGGTGCCACTGGTCACCTCGTTTAACGCAAGGCATTCAAAATAAAAAGTGCTTTGAAAGGACCAGACACAAGATGGCGCAATCGACACAACCCTGCGCGAGTCACTTTAGGTGACTGAGACTTTCTAACTGAAGCAGGTCTGGCCTGGTGGCGCTCTGAAAGTGACACCCTGCATCTGGGGACGTCCAACTTTGTACTGCTCTGACCACCGGGGGCGGGCCTTCTGTGGGCGAATGGGGCGAGGTCAGTCACCCTCATTGGAGCTGTGGAGGAAAGAGCCAGCATGGTGAGCGACAGCGCCCCCTCTTATCCCGGGGTGGCATCGCATACCGGAGATAAGCTTGTAAGATGATCTTCAGACGCCCATATGTGGCACATTTCACGATATACTGTATTTAACACGATCGTTCATACGCTCCATGCACAAAGTATGATTAAGACGTATAATACATATAATGTTTTCTTGCAGAAGTGAATGAAAATTGTGCAAGTTGCAGATCCAGTGAACGAGAAGCATTAGACTGGTCCTCGGGTCGACACTCGTGATTCAGGCGCTTCTTACGCTCGCACTTTCGACATCCCCCAGCGACAATGAAATGGAAGACGCCGACAGCATCACGCTGGACACGCAGGCGCCGCAGCACAGGGCCCATTGAGCTCGCAAACCAATTCATTGGAGTCACTGAGATAACAAAAATTGTCACCACTCATGGCTGCCATCTACGTAATTCCATTTTGTGGGCTGAATATGTTTTTGTGTTTTACACTTTTATTAATTCATTGAGATCACTTTGCAGGGATCTGTTTTCACTTTGATATTCCATCCATTATCCAACTCACTATATCCTAACTACAAGGTCCGCTGGAGCCAATCCCAGCCAGCACAGGGCGCAAGGCAGGAAACAAAACCCGGGCAGGGCGCCAGCCCACCGCAGCACTTTGATATTGAAGCGTCTTTATCTTTTAAAAAGAGCAAAATGAACTCCACTGAGATTCAATGTTGTACAACAATAAAACGTGAAAACCTCAGAGGGGGCAAAGACTTTTTTTTACAGACACTATATAGCGCCCTTCCCACATCATGTAAACCTGGCGCTCGAACGGCACCGGCGCCTTGCAGGGATTATTTTTACACAAGCAAGTGATCTGGAGGGCTGCGACCTTTCTGTAGGAAAATGTTAGGCCGAGTCTAAATAAAACGACACGTGGGACGGAAAGCTAAACAGCTGGCGATGGATGCATGGAATAGCTGACTTGTTAGAAGGGACCCGGTGGGTGGGGGAACAAAGGCTTCTTCAAGGCCAAGCGGCCGCCGCCACTGCCACCGCCAGAACGAATGAGGAGGCATCCGTTGAGTCAAGAAGAGAGCCAACAAGTCCAGCACATACCAAAAGTTTGCAATTTGAATTTATTTTGCACAAGCTTGCATATATACTGCACATACATTCAGTTCAGAGAAGATGGAAGGCACACAAGGCAATTGAACTACTGTATCTTGTAGGTGGTACAAAGCAAAGGTAAAGGTCTGGAGAGAATACAAAAAAGCAATAAAACACACAAAAGAAAAGAGATCCTTTTTTGTTTGTTTGTTTGTTTGTTTGTTTGTTTTTTTAACCCCCAAAAACAAAAACGTTATTATTGTAGATTTGCAGTATTTTCAGTTTCGTAGCTGCCAAGTTAGACTTGAAAGGTTTGAATTTAACTTGCTGGCTACTTGCACCTCTTTGTACATTTTCCCCAAAAGATTCGAGTGATGGACAAGGACTTTTATTTCTATTTTTTTTTTTTCTTCCATGAATTCATATTACAGTACATCCTTGGTTATACAAAATTGTACACCTTCATCAAATAAATTAGCATAAATTAAACCAATAAATTATGCAAAGTCCTCAGAACAAATAACAACAACAACAAAAATCCACAATCAAAGTTGCTACCAGCTTTACACACATATATATATATGTGTGCGTGTATATGTATACTGTATATATATATATATATATATATGCGCATGTGTGTATATACATATATATTTATATATGTGTATATATTAGAATATAAAAAACTGTGAAATTGACCACCAGTTGCAATTACTGCACTATAATCAAATAAAAGTCATTCTTTTCTCATTTTATTACAAAAGAGCGTAGTAATGCTATTTACAAAATATTGCTAAATTATATAAAGGCAGTGTCTTATTTTCTCAGGTTATTTACATAAAAATCCGGGCCAGTGGAACACGTCACTCCGTCCAAACCTGCAGGCCTTCAGTCCACTATGGTGTCCCTAATTTTCTGGCCGAAGGGGGGCCTGCACCTGTCCACCTCAGACCATCGACCGGCTGAAGCTCGACGTTCGTTCCAGCGAGGGTCTGGGTTGCGATGAGGCGGGCGGCGATGAAACATCTCGCTTACAAATGAAGCGCCGTCTCGTCGGCGGACGCAGCGCGTGGAAGGGAGGCTTTTCGGGTCAATCGATAGCGTGAGTGAAATTCATTAAATAAGGTGAGCCGTGTAGAGGATATGCTGACCACCAGCTAGACGTTACTGTGGTCAGGAGTGGGCATCATTGTCTCCAGTGTGGGCATCAAGTGGCTGGGGTGATGCGTTTGTATCGACTTTTCTTATAGGAGAACTAGAAATGTTCAACTTAACTGATCCCATTTTGAAAACTAAAAAACAAGCAAGATGGCCCACGGGCACATTGGCGGTTGACGCTTCATCGGGTTCCTCCTTGGTGAACCTTTGCCAATTTTTTCAGTCTCTTTGCCAGCCCCTCCATACCTGCCACCTACCCTTATATTGCATTTAAACAGGAGGCTCTCTAGATCAGCGGGTGCGAGGCAAGAGCTGGTGCCAAATGGGATGCCAATCCATTTCAGTTCAATTCATCTGTCAGTCAGTTTTGTGAGCCCATCCTTTCCGTGGGTACCATGGATGCAGAACCAGTCCACGTTCACACACACACACACACACACGTCTGCTCCTAACCCCAGCTAATGAGGAGGGTGAGAGTTGGTGGATTGAGCATTGGGCACAAAATGGAAACCAGGCACCCCATCCATTTCAGAGCAAACAGGACTCATGGACATGCCAGTGAAGCCAAGCAGCAGGTCTTTGAAGACGCTGCATGAGTTGCTGGAGGAAACCCACAAAGGCAGTGGGAGGAGAGCACCTGGGCACAGGACTTGAACCTTGAATGGCGGATCAGTGAGGTGGCAGCGGCGGCGACGTTAACCACCATGCCGTGTAGGGAATATTCAGCATAACTGAATTCAATGAACTGCAAATCCATCTTGTGAACCCGCCAGGCCCAACTGCTGTCCTCACACGTTCACTTGTTTTTATTTGAGTATATAACGCCCTTTCCACGCACCCCACAGACACATCCCACTTCCGCTCTCCATTTTCAAAGACTACCGCCAGAGCTTGTTTGCTTCCCCTCTGCGGATTCTTAAAAGCTCCCCTTCAACTTTGAGTCGCTTCAGACATTAGACGGTGTGAGAGGATTAAGTCACAGCCCTCGATCCTCGGTGGCGTCGGGCCACACGGCATTGTTAGAACTTGTGAAATGAAAAGAAAGGAGCAAAAACAAATCTGCCCCTTCTGGGTGTACGCTTGCCTTTTGAGTCCATAATTATCTGCCATCACGCGTCACGCTCTCCCGTTGAACTGCAGAGATACTTCAATGCCAAGAGTCTAATACGGAGCAAAAAAAATATAAAATAAAATAAAATAAAGTCTCTCTCGCTCCCCCACTCCCCATATAACAACATGAAATAAATCAAATCAAAGCATCCGGTCGTTGGAAAACAAACTCATCTCTTCACAAAACATGGCGGGACGACAACAAGGAGCCTCGCTTTGAATCACTTCACGGCCACTCATCACTCGTTTTCTTTAAATATTGCGGCGATGCTACACTCGGATGGGCTAAGAAAACACGTCCAATCTGCACCACGGCTACGAAAAGAGCCGAGACCCCCCGAAAATGGCAAGTCGGGGCACTCGGGTCAGGAAAAAGAATCTGCTTTATCAAAGGGGGGTTACAAATGTGCTTCACTTCTCAAAGAAAAAGGTTTACCCGATCATTTCATTATATATTTACAGTACACAGCAAAGACCCCAATGTGTATATTTACACACACCTCTATATAGCCCAATGTGCACCCCCTGCCTACACACACACACACACACACACACAAGCGCAGCGTGGACTCATACGAGTTGTATCGAGATAAGCAGACACACACACACACACCTTATTATAAAGAAACAAACACACCCTCTCTGTATATATAGTGCACTGTACATTATATATATATATATAAAGTGTGTGTGTGTGTGTGCACTTGTACATACAGTATATATACACATACACCCCATATGTGACTCTACGCACATCCTGTACATGAATCTTCATGTGTGTACACAGCCTGAACACTGCATGACATGTGGCGTATGTGACACACTCGTCCTGTGTAAGTATGTGACACACTCGTCCTGTGCCTGTACATCTTTATGACACGCCCCATACACACTGATTTATGTGCGTATGTCTGTATATGTAGGCTGAGTGTGTATGCAGACCACAGGGTGGGTGTGTGTGTGTGTGTGTGTGTGCTGTACATTCACACTGTCTATGCATTTTCTATATGAATGTACGGGTGTGTGAAAATGTACACGTGTACTGAATATTCATACTGTGCATCATTTCACATATGAAACACAGAACATACTGTAAGTGTACATCCATCAGGCAGGGCGATGAACTCTCTGTCCAGTCTGCGTGCCTGATTTGTACATAATATACAGAGACAGTTGATATTTAGAACACACGCTGTACACATACTGTACGCTCTGTGAACATCTCAGTGAATCTTCATATCCAGCCCTTCACCTGAGCACACCCACCCTGTGTCTGTGTATGTGTGCAACTTGAAATGGGAGCTGTTTTGCTTTATTTAGCGACCAAATCTGCCAATAGAGATAGCAAAATATACTTGACAAGATTTCTTAAAATTACCCTAAATATGAATTTCTTAATAAGTCAATAAATCGTAAGATAAGGGAAACAAGATTTAACGGCTCGTGTAATAACTTGCTTAGCTGTTATTTTTTGCAGTGATACACACCTGCCGTCATGGATGTGTACATGTACTGTCTATATATTTATATTTATAGTGAATATAGACAGGCAGATGAGTGTCGTGTGTCTGTTTCTATGTACGCGCACATCCGCTCGTATCCAAGGCTCACACACACACACACACACACAGACCCCCATCTACATATGTACATGTATGCACACACACACACCCCGTGTCTAGTTCTGCACACACACACACACACACACACAATACGTGCATAGCTATACACCGTCATTTTAACAGCAAAAAGACAGAGACAGCCGTCTAGTGATTATTGCAGTTGTCGTTATTTCAATAACGTATCAGGAAATCAAAATGCGAGCCACGGAAGGCACACTAACCATTATTTTTGTTGCACAAGAGGGAAGATTGAAATAAATACAGCAATTCATTCATGAATTAATTAATTAATAAATAAATAAATAAATAAGCAAGTGTTTGGAATGAAAAGGAAGACAGCGAAGCGGGCCGACTTCACTTTGCTGCCTGCTGCACCTTTCTTCATCTCTTTCTGTGAATTTTGAAAGGCCAGGCGGCCGCCGGCACTCCAGTCATTTTTGTTAAGCAAATTGTGCACGTGGGAGTAACCTGATAGCGGAGGAAGTTTACTTGTGCGATAATCTCCTCCAGATACAGAGGCACAGTGGCAGTATGGCTCTCAAACAAAGGCCGCTCTACACAGAGATGTCTGACGAGATGAAACGGTGGCCTCGCCTAACATCCTTTCCCTCTTCCCTCCTGTAATTAAACCGAACGCTGGCTTGATAACAAACTGGGCGGCCGACTGCGTGCGGAGAGACTTATGCAGATGAGCTCTGACTTTGCATAAAGCCCTCCGAACCATCGGCTTTCATTTCTGAATGTGCTACGGCTTCATTTTGCAGATAATTAGAAAGGCCGGTGCCACCGTTTGAAGAAGGCCAACCTGACGGGATGGCCGCTCTCAAACCGAGATGCTTCGAGTGACATTTTCGAGCCGGCCTCCGGGGTCGTGCGGACAAGAGAGCTGCGGTGAGGTCAGGCGGAGATTAAGAACGCTTGGCTGTTTAGGATTCATCGTGGAACTTCACTCACTCCATTGTCTCGAATGTCCAAAGTCGGCAGATACTGCCAGGGCGTCACGGGCATTGTGTTGTCAGCGCGCTTCTAAGGCTTTGTGCTGACAAATTTTGCTTTCCCGCATTTCAACTCATCCACTGTGCCGAAACAAAAAAAGTGAAAGTCCAGCAATTGGATCATCAGGGCAGTCACACGGATGGCATTTTACTCTCCGACGTCTAAGAGTTAGTAGAGAGGACGGCACGTCACGCCGCTACGAAAAGGTCGGAGGTCACGACTAACGTTAACGACGTGAAGCAATCCCAGAAAACCTACCATCGATGTGAACTCCAGACGACGGGGAATCAGATGGGCTCAGGGTAAAATAAACGGCGCAACATTTTTAGAAGCCGATTACATCTGCATCTTCAAGATGGTGAGAAGTGTATGCAGTGATCCAACTTCGGTCAACTGTGCGCAGATGGCGGTGGAGTCAAAATCGAAAACAACATTCTTTCATGCCAATCTATAAAAGGACGCAAATCCCCCCGTTATTTCTTTACGAGTGGCTCAAACCTTCCCGCTTTCTCTGCTTAGTTTTTATAGCCAGTCGTAGTTTTGAAAACGTTTAGGGCAGTGAGTGATTGTGACGAAATTCGGTTAACGTAAAAAAAGTCAGAGTTCCCTGTCAAACAACGGTAAACGTTTGTTATTGGCGCGTTCGAGGGCCGCGGCCTGCGGGTTTAACAGGCCTGCCACAGTCGATTATTACACACAGAAGGGTCCCAACAAAATCAAATGAACGCAAGACCGACTTGGTCCATTTTCAAATAACCAAAGACCATTTGAAATTGCGTCCATGTGATGGCCGAAGTCTACGGGTCTAACAAATCTCAGGTCTATCATTTTAAACCGTGACTCCCACAGAATCAAATTCCAACCTCAATCCCCGATGCCAGTGTGGAAATGAATGACGCAGGGGTCATCAGACACCAAATGTCCGGCCGCCTGAAGGTGAAGATCTACAAGTCCGCCATTGGCCGCCGGGGAGGACGAGCAAACCCAGCGTGTGATGGAGACGCGAATGGTCGCCGGGCCTCACTCGGCGAAAGTGGATGGAGGTTGTGCCAATAGCCAAGGAGATGCAGGAGGCACGGCTACAACGGTCGTGAGAAGAGCACTACGCGATAGCCCACAGGATGACAACTGCTGGGACAGCCAAAGAGTTGAAGGAGATATTGGATGTGGCCCTTCAGATCGAACAAAGTGGAGGTGGATGTGCAGAACGGGATCAACGCTCACTGGGGAAGGGAGATGACGTTAGTCTACGGGTCTAACAAAACTGCGGTCCGTGATTCCAACAAAATTACACCTGATGAATAAAATTGACTGAACTCGTTCTCAGATAATCAGAAACGGTACGCGTGATGGCTGAAGTCTAACAGAACTCTGGGCAGCGATGGGAAGAAGTCATCTGAGGCAAATCAGATCAGCAAGGACAGTGGGCTGGCTCACTTTGAAAGAAATCCCAGCGGAGGGGCTTGATGAGGCGCCGTTCGATTCATTCATCGATTCTGTCATTTAGTTCAAGGGGCCGGCGGGGTGTTCTTTGTACGCAGTTCTCTCTGCCCTGGAGGAGCTCAGCCAGGCGCCCTCTGCTGGTAGTCGACATGCTCTAAACACAAGACAACCCGTCCATACAGGTTTGGGACCAGAGGATGAACTCCTCGTTGTTTGAAGCGATTTGTCACTGAAGTCCTCTTGCCAGTGTGTTGGATCAGAGCCGGAGAACATCCGTCCAGAGCGCTTTGTACAAAACAACCGGCTCTATGGGTGAGTCTTACAATCTGTGACATAATGCCCTATGCAGCACAGCTCTGCACATTGCAGATTTGTCTTCATGAGTTCTGTGCCTCCGAGTGACGAAATATGGGGGGCCGAGGGGCCTATGGGGGTGCAGTACAGTTAGCCACTCAGCCACTGGGGAGAAGAAGAAGTCCACTGAGGAGAGGAGAGGAGAGGAGACGCTGCTGAGTCATCCCACAGCTTTAAGAGCCTTTAACAGAGAGGGACACCAAAAGCCTCCTGCAGAAGTAAAGGATCACGGAGAAGGGAAGGCCAAAACTTTTTTTTTTTTATCCTTTCCAAAACATCAAAAAAATAAAGAACAAAAACCCGATGGAAATCTTTACTCATGCAGAAGCTCTTGCAGACAGTTGGGTGATTTAAAAATCTCAGGAACTTCACTGTCCAGCTTGCAGATGACCTTGTATATGGCCTTCTTCCAGGAAGGATCAACATCTTTGCCTGCAACAATGGCATTGAAAAACTCTCGTAATGTGATCTGAGCCACTTCCAGGAATCGCTCCGGAACCTGCTGATACACAAGGAGACAATGACATTAATAAAAGTTTTAAATTTCAATCCCAAGTCTCCCATTTACCAAAGGAGGCAGTTGGACGCTCGCGCGACACACAAGGAGCTGCTTTAACACTTCTGCCCGCTGACTGCAGGACAAAGTTAGGCAACCCCGCATTGTTCTTCATCCTCGTCATCTTCTCTCTCTTTTTTAAATTCACAAGCAGGTCATTAAAAATAACAATCATGAAGACAACTGTGACAAATGTGACGGGACCATGGAGATCAGAACTGGGAAGTGCAGCTCATCTGTACACAGCCATCCGGAAAATAAAAATATAATAAATAAAATAAAAGCCCAAAATTCATCAGGGCCCGTCCTCCACAGTCCCGAGAAACGTCAGGTCCTCAAAAGGACGGAAAGAAAGCAGCGGCTACTGGAACAGAGAAACCGACACAACACACACAACAACAACTGGTCAGGTGGTCCCGTGGTCTGAACCCCTGCAGATTTGATTTTTCTGTCCTCCCTGGCCGTCAGACCACCTTACTGTGTTAATCAGTGTTGTCTTATTCTAATTCTTACTTTGTCTTTTATTTCTCTTTTCTTCATCATGTAAGCGACATTATTTGTATGAAAATGTGCGACAGAAATAAATGTTGTTGTTGTTTTGTAGCGCTAATAAATAATGTCAAAAGGCAGAAGTAAATTCCAAACGGGCAATTCATAACAAGAATTGTGTTAGGAGGTTCACCTTGTCAGGACTTTCCTATTGTTTTCTAAAGATGTGTGCGCAGAACACACGTGAAGAGATAAAGACGTTGTCTGGACACTCCGGGCCGAGAGGGGGCGCTGTGGCCAACAGCATCATCTCTTTTTCACTGAATACAAGGCACTCATGTAAGAACACTCTCAGTGGTTGATGCCATCCACAACAGAGCAACGAGAAAACGTTACGTAACAGGGCGCCAAAATTCGACCACACGGCCCTCCTCTTCCACACCTCATTTCCATTTTTTTCTTTTCCTTCTCGAGCTCCCTGCCACTCTTCTCCGGTCATCACCTCCATCACGAACATTGGTGCCGAGTTATGCGATTTGTACGTAAACTCTGTGCTTTTTTTCACAAAATAAATGGCAAAATGCACACCTTTGACACAAGAAGGAAGGCATCGAAATTTATTTGGCCCAGAAGACAAGTTTTCATGCATCAGTTCGGCGTTTGCCAGCCAGTCATTTAAAACTGACATAAAGATTTCTATTCAAAAACCACCCCAAATTGTGTGTATCGTCCAGGGGCTAGAAGGCGGGTGCTGTGGTTTAGGGTGTCTTCATACGGACAACATGGAGTGTAAAAAACACGATGCAGCTCTGTGACGATGTGAGCGGAGGCCGTGAATAGCACAGATTTTACCAGTGGGCATTGCGTAGCTGCGAAGAACAACACAAGTAGACACAGAAGTGTGAGTGAGGCTTTAGAGGGCCGTAGTCATTGTTTTCTAATCCACAAAAGACTTTTACAACCCTAAAAATCTCGTTAGTGAAGTTCGCGTTTGGTGATAACGACTCACCTGTGAAGTGAATTTCACTGTCCGTTTCAAAAATCTTGATGGTTATAAGTTACAATCACGAAATGCGACAGACTCAAAATGAAGTACATCAGGCTTCGTAACTCATCACAGGGAGCAGCTGGATACCCGCCCTGATGCCAGCCTCCTTAAGTAGCATGCAAGACAGACGGTGACCTGGTGGGAGTGATACGTGGGATATCTGGTTACAGCGGGCATGTTAGAGCCTGGGATGATAGAAATCGATCCTTTCCAAAGCACTCTTATCCAAATAGGTAACTCCTGCTAACTTTGTGATATTGCTTTATAGAGCCACGACCTGTGCTACCCGTCTAAGACGGGATGAAATCGAAACAATCCATGTGGGCCTCGGCTTTAACATTTACAGTGCACCATGCAGTGCATCTGTCTCTGCTATATGCCATTTGGTATGGGACTCGTAAAAGTAGTGTTAATGTTTGTGATGCGCCATCTGTTGGAAAGACACGTGTAATGCATTTTATTACTAAAAATGTTTGCGATGCACCATCTGTTGGAAAAGGCACGTGTAATGCATTTTATTACCAGATGGACACTCTTTTATTAAGGCCGATTACTGTCAAGTGTCCAGAGTACAGTGAGATTCTAACCTGCATGTTGTGTGAGTCGCGACAGTAAGCAGGAACATCAACTGGCCTGAAGTATTCACATGCAGCAACTTCACGGCCGTAGTGCTTAGGATGCTTTAGCACACCTGGCAGGAATTCTGCATTGCACGGCAACCTGAGGAGATTTAGCTGAAAGTACAACATGAATCTCAAGGTCACATAGAAGCTGCAAACACACTCAAGTCACTCTTAGCAGGTGCAGGTTAGAAGGCTGGCTGTGAGACCCTGAGCCGGTGTTTCAAAGTGAGAGCATCGCCTTTGTAAAAATCATCCACAGTATGTCAACAGATATGCAGTAAACCAGCAGAATCCGTTCAATTAAACAGCAGATCACATCCCCGAGGACACCTGCTGGAGACTATGGGAAGTGCAATTAAGACTAAAACCAGAATGGAGTTTTTCACACCAAGAGTGTTAGAAAACAACGAAGTGGAAACCTAGACGACTTTTACAAAGTCTGCATGGATTCTTTGAACGACTTAGCAGCTGGTCAACCAAACGAGCGACAAAAGGACTGAACGTCAAACTTATGTTCTCATGAAATGGGTATCAGGAAAAAGAGTATAGAAAATACAATAACACAGTGGGTCTCAAACTGTGGGGTAACAAAAGAAGTAACAAAAAGGGGGGTGTGAAGATGTAAGAAAAAGAAAACAAGAATCAAAAATATGAAAAATCCATCTATTGAAACCAAAACAAATGAACTTAAACTACATTCTGATACTAGAACAATAAATATAGAGTTAGAGAAATGTTGATAAAAGTGAAGTAGGTAGAATAAAATATGCATCTATGATATATAACTAATTAAAAAAGAACAAATTGGAATTAGTGGGCTCCTTTCAAAAAAAGTTGGGCAATTAAAACTGTTATGAAAACTCAGGTCCGAAATACGTAAAGGTTGAGAAACGCTGCAATATCACATTACGAAAGTACTGTGCGACCCTAAGAAAATGACCTCATAAAAAGTAAATACAAAAATCTGACCTCAAGTGGGAACTTGTTAAGATTATTAAAGGTGTAATATAAAATAAAGACTCTTTTTTAATTCCAATCACCACCTTAGTGTATGGGAAAAAAACTAGCATGGACTTGAAAGGATAAAAGACCTTCAGAAGACAAAACTAGAAAAGTTGTGTTTAATCCCACTTCTGCCACCAAATCACTCACTCGATTGACTTCTACCCTCACTGAGAGAAGTAAAGTGTTGCATGCTGGTTATTAAAATAATTTAATATAATATAATATGATAAGTATAAAGTGCCCACCACCGACCATAATCAATCATCTATGGGGGAGAAATGAAAACTTTGGATTCATCAAAAATTTCAGTCTCTAGTTAATGACGGATCTCGATGTTTTAGGGTCTCCTGATAGTGAAAACATCGATATGTCGGTGATGGGCGTGTGTCTGTCTGTCCGTCTGTCTGCGTGTCACCGTTTCTCAAGGATGGTCAGGAGCTAAAATACCAAACTCGAAACTTGAGCCTGTTAGGAGATGATGAGGTGCTGATTCGTTTTTGAGCCAAATCGTGCAAGAGACGGAGGCACTCGAGAGGAACCCTCAAATACCTTCTGAATTCTTCTCATTAATTGCTATCATAACAACCTCTTTTATGATCAGAAAGATCAGCATCAGATCGGTATGTAATTACTGAAATGTTATCGAATATTTGGGAGCAAATCCTACGGACTCTCACAACCAAACTTTTTGGTATTAAGATTCCTTTTTTAGCAGAGTCCTTAACCCAAGGTGACTTACACCAAGCACTTGAGTGTACAGCCAGACAGGGCAGGCAAAATAAATGTCACATCTGAAGCAGTACAGTGACGCGGCCACTAATGAGTCACCACAAGGACCCCGAAACACAAGCACAGTAAACCGAGATCCTGAGCGGAGCCTCAAGTCGTCATCTCAGGCCAAGGTTCTTCTCAGGCTGATGTTCAGTCCACAGTCTGGGGGGGAAGAAGAAGTAGAGAGAGTGTCCATGATGAAGCTGACAGATCATGGAGGGGGTCAAAAAAACACGTCAGGCTGGAGCCACATGGGGACCACAGGGGAGAAGGAGGAAAACAAGCAAACTGGATTGGTGTGAGTATACTGGGGGCAGGGGTGGGCAGGACCCTGGAGCGTGTGACTCTAGCCATGTTGAGGTCACCTCCCCACAAATCATCTCAGAACTTTTAACTTTGTGCGCCACCTCCAAGGTGGACCCCCTCAAATGGGGAAGGATGCAGCAAAGTTTTCTGTAAGTTTTATCCAGAAGACAAAACCGAAAAGGAGAGGCTGCTGTGAAGCGCTGCTCTTCTTCCTCCTTCTTTCTGTCACTCCTTCTGTGTGTTCTTCCCTGGGGCAGCAGCATTGTTCAAGTCACTTTCCCTTCAGGGGTCATTTGTTTGATTGTGCGGGCCGTCCCCGGCCTCTGCAGCACACAATAAAAGCCTGACATAGCAGCCTGCCGGCCGGCCGACCCACCCGCCAGCCTTCTGCGTCCTGCAGATACTCATCATGAGTGTCAGGACATACCAAGGTTAGCGGTCACTGGAACGGCGCTAGCTGGCTGAGCCTTGCCAAACGCACTTGGCAGATAAATGAATGTCACATGGAATGGAAGGGGAATTACAAAGGTTATACATAGCCGGGCCCCTTCCCACTTCGAGCACAACAAATGCTTTGTGTCTTGGATGAGAGAAAGTCCCCCCCACAACAACAGTGTCTTGAAACGGGCCGGGATCGAGAGTCTGCATGGGCATTTGAAATTAGAGTATCCTTTGGGTTTACATGAGAACGGAAGTTCGAGCCGAAAGAGTCACAAATAAGAAGAACAGCAGAACGGCTGCTGCTCCTCCTCTGAATAATCAGCTGGTGTGGCTGCTAAGAAGGAAGACGTCAACTGCTGCTGCCAACGCCACCTTGACTGTGACCAGCGGCACTGCTGCTGACACCCTAATGACCTAATCGGGGGTCACTCCACTATGACTATTAGTGTCACTCGTGGAGCCAGCGGTAAAGTGAATACTATGGGCCCCCATTACCACCGAAATACGTGAGCTGCATGAGCCACTGAAAGTTACGACTTCTGGGTGTTAGTCAGTGAGAGTCCCGAGTGTTCCTGCTGCACCTTGGAATATTCCTAAAAGGACAAACGCCAATGTTAATATTAACAGACCACTCCATTAAGAGCACTAACACTGAATTATACTGCTGTTTGTATTAAGTCGGACTTGTTCATAACTAGCTGTATGTGAATGATATGACAGTAAGCACTACACCTACTATGGCGATGAATAACGAGAGGACCAATTACAACGGATAGGACTTCTAATATTACTAATAGTACTACTGCCGATGCTAATACTCCTGCTAATATTATAATTACTACTAAGAACATAAACTTCATTCATAGAATTAGCACAAGTACAACTACTACTGACGACTGTGCCAGTTACTCCTACAACCACTTCAGGCTCTTACCAGCGGCACTACACTAAATACAAACACTAATATGAAAATGACCTCTGATACTCACCACGTGGCATTACATTTAAGGATTACTGCCACTTGAAGTGCTAACCACAAACCCCAAACTGCTGCTACTGCCAGCATTACTAAAGGGCATGGCAATAAGGCACGAGTAATGTTACAGTTTACAAGGATCATACTGGTTACTAAAACGAGCGCCAGAATCTGGCTCTTACTGCATCTTAGAGTAACAACACTACAACCGTCCCTACTACTACTACTAATATTAAGAATAATCAGAATAATAACAGTGCCAAACCATTTACTAAGGCTGCTTAGCTCGGAGCAGAGTCATGAGGGACTGGAGCCGATCCCAGCAAGCACTGGCCCATGGCAGGAACAATCCATGAACAAGACGCTAGTCCATCTCATCATGGGGATAATAATAATAATAATACTAAAAATAATAAAAATACTACTACTACAATAATAATAATAATAATAACAACAATAATAATAATAATAATGGCACTACCACTACAACCAGCACTAAGGCAGGTTTACAAAATTGATGACTTTACAATCTAATAATATTACTACATGTAATATTACAGCTACATCTACATTTTATTAAAGAAATGTACTACTCCTGCTATTAACATTCTAGCAACAATTGCTACACCCGATAAATATTTTAACAATTAAAGCTACCACTAACAGTAATTGGAGTAAAACTGATATTAATATTGCTATTATTGCTAAGAATACCGAATCACTGCTACTACTGCTGCTATGACAAATAATATTCTTAACAATAAAGATGTAAAAACCACACCTATTTGTACTACAACTACTAATGTAAAGTCAGATAATTGATGAATGGATGAACTAATGTCTTTACTATGAGCAGCATGGCTACTAAAATAATCAGCAACCACAGTGCTATTTACTACAACTTGTGCTACTAAGATGACAAAAACTGCTGCTAATAAGGACATAGACATTAAAACAGACAGACAGACAGACAGACAGACAGACAGACAGACAGACAGACAGACAGACAGACAGACAGATAGATAGATAGATAGATAGATAGATAGATAGATAGATAGATAGATAGATAGATAGATAGATAGATGTGAGAGGCGCTATATAATAGGTGGCGAGTAACTTATTTATCTTTCTACGCAAATATTTTTCCAAACAAACACACATGAGGCGTACAAACCAGCAGCCCCTGTACGTGTGCTGTCAGCACTACTGGTTCCAGTTCACCAACTGCTGCCACAACTGATATGACAGAGATAATATGGCCACTAGAACCCCAACTGTCAAACCGGTGCTAGCACCAGTACAATAACTAATATGGATGAATGGTTGAATCTGCGGTCCTTTCCCTCTCATCGTTGTCCCCTTCCAAACCCCAGAAGCTCCTTTTCTCAGTTAAAGTCCAACAACAGGCTGGTCTGGCGCTAGTGCGCCCAGTCTTCCCAGTTTAGTCTGCACATGTGACTTTCTCACAGTTTGCATGCTGGTCAGCTTTGGCTTGGTGTCTCCTTTGCGTGGCTGGTAACGACGAGGCTCATTTCTTGTGCTTTCAGTCCTTTTGATTGCCCCAAATGGCAGCCCAGGCTGTACCGCTGATGAGGTCTGACCGGCGTGGTTTCTTCGCCTGCCTCCCAATCAGCGCTGCCAAGGTAGGCTTTGGTCCCCACAGCCTCACACTGCATCAGTGACTTAGTAAAGGAGTGGATGTGACAACGAAATAAATGGCAGTGTGACCAGACATTACTGTGCCCACCGGGGCTTTTAGTGGCACTGCCGGGTAGGAGTGCTGCTTGTGTCTCTGTGAGAACGGTGGAGGCATTTCAAAGCTGTCAGTGAAGCTGGCAAGGGGGCCGCGGTGACAGGGCGCGTTAGGAGGCTCAGTGGCCGCCGTCTTCGCCAAGCTAACGGGCAGCCAAACGTGCCGAGGAGGCAGCGCGCTGATAAGAGCCTCAGCTGGTGCAGCGCACCGCATTACGGACGATTGGAAGGAGGAATGTCTGGGGCTGTTTTTTTTACTATAAAAGGGCACTAAAATGCTGACTGTAAGGAGAAGACAATGTCAAGGAGAAAAGGGTATTGGTATTTTGGATCCTCTTGACTGCTCGCCTTGGAGAGAGCGCGCCAGCGCGAGTTATTCTTGTCACAAACCCTTTTGTCCGCATCTGCTGACTGCTTGCCCGTAGCCAGCCGCGTGCTTTAACTGTTTTGTCACCTTCTAACATCACATGCATCAGCTGTCGGCCTTTTGTTCGGGGTATTGTGCAGCTAATCCACTTCAGCCGTTCTGCGGTGAGCAAAACACAACTCTTGGACAAATCTTTGTAAATATTTTATACGCCTTTTTTGCAATTCTGATTCCCCCAATTGAACCAGCAAAACCGTGCGTGTCAGCTGGACTTCTTAATAAGCGCGTTCTTCATTCAAACAGAGGAACAAAAAAAAAAAAAAAAAAAAAGAAAAGTTTAAGATACAGAGTGTACATTTTTACTGGGCATGGCTAGCGTGCCCAGGGGTCAGGATTCAAATGCCAGCTGGCTTACTGTGTGGCATCTGCATGTTCTCTTTGCGCGTTTTGCTGGTTTCATCCCAAAGATGGCTAACTGGCTCAGAGGAAGTCTGCCATATAATGGGCTGGCGTCCCATCCAGAGTTGGCATCCTGAAGAAAGGAAATGGATGACTGTCTTTAAATTTCATTCATTTTGTTTTTCCTGCATTTGTCCCAGAAGGCACTCTGGTGCTCTGGTTTGTAGATGGTGGTCCACTAAAAGAGATAAGGCAGGCTTCAGCCAAGACAAACCACAGACCGAAGCTAAAAAAAAAGCTCATTGGCAGGGAAAGCAACTACTTCACCGAGCATTCATTCACTCCTGTATGTGTTGGTGTGGTACAGCATGGCACACGGGCACACAAGTCTTCCAAATCAACTCCCCGCTCCTTGCTGTTTGATCAAGGCGAGCTGTCCCAGCCGGGCAGCAGATGTGCTTCGCCCATTAGGCCCCACACAAAAGGCCGTGGCAGGGACCCCTCCACAAGTGCCCTTACAGTCAAGGTGACACAAAAAGTGACGCTCTCGACTCCAAAAAGTGAAACTGGCTGAAGCGGCACCGCCTTATCAGAGGTTTAAACATTAAGCACAAATGCAAATGTCTGACCAGAGTGAAAGGGCAGCTCACTCAGAAGAGCAGGTACAGTATGTCAAGCGGAAACTGCTCTACAGGTTAAAGAAGTGGACAAGTGAAGGTGGGCATCTTGCCCGACTACTAGAAAATTGACCGTTAGAAGAGTGATAGACAGGGACATGAGTGCAGAAGACTCCAGCCGCACCAGGGAGCTCAGTTCATGCCGCTGATTGTCTAAACCTGTACACACACTCTGGGTGAGATCTGGGCAGACCTTCTAAACTGGCAAAGGACAATAAGGACATGGAGTTGGTAGAGAGGAGCGAAGAAGCACCCTGATGATACCACAGTGAAAACGTTGCCCAGGCACTTGACAGGTGAAGTCTTACTGAAATATTTTTACAAGAACACACTGGCAGGCCACATGACCCTCAGTGCCAGGGACCTTACATAGCGCCTTTGTGTATCTCAGAACACCTTATGGTTGCAATGGAGTACAATTCTTTTCAGTTTATATAGCGCCTTCTAAGTCAACAGGACCCTTTAATCTTGACTTTGGCTCAGATTTAGATAGATAGATAGATAGATAGATAGATAGATAGATAGATAGATAGATAGATAGATAGATAGATAGATAGATAGATAGATAGATAGATAGATAGTAGATAGCAGGATAGATAGATAGATAGATAGATAGATAGATAGATAGATAGATAGATAGATAGATAGATAGATAGATAGATAGATAGATAGATAGATACTTTACTAACCCTAACCCTAACCCAAACCCTAGTTTGCACTGATTTATTTTCCAGATTTGCAGGAATGTCCAAATAAACAAAATCCACCCCAAGCACGCCGACATTCTAATGACTTCCCAGGCTGATAAAGCTTTCAACTTCTGGGACGTCTCCATGTTAGTCATCTGTGGTTCTCATTTAACCCAATTGGTTGTCCACACGGCACCGCTGCAGTTACAGTACTGTCCCAAGTAAAGCGTGAAATGAAATTCTTACTCGTATGTCCGGCCAACATGCCAGGCATCCCTTTGTGAAGTAGTTGACAGTAAGGGGTCTTAGCCACTTAGCATTTGTCACTGAGTGGGCAGAGTAGAGCAGAGCAGAGTACAGTGCACTGAGGTGTAGCGTCACAGAGTAGAGACCACCCAGGACACGACAGTCGAGTACAGCACCCTGTACTGTCACATGGACAGAGCCCAATAGCCCAATCGTTTCACTTAACAGTTAAAAGTGTCCCCACTCCCCTACCCTTAATGGATGGGTGGTCGTCTTAGCCACTACGGGGGCACACTGCGTAGAATTGCTCAGTGAGTTAACAGCACAGCGTGGCCTCCACTGGGTGTCCTCAGGGACGTAACCTGCTTTGCCCAATTCAGGGTGGTGGTGGGGGGCCGGGGGTCTGTTGTGGTAACATTGGCTTAAAGGCAGGAGCCAAGAGTAGAAAGGACACCAAAGCCCACTCATGCACACAGGGCCACTTTCGAGTAAGCAGCCCACTGAACTTTTATGTTTTTATGTGAGTGTGGAAGGAGACAAGGAGAGGACGCAGACGGCACACCAGTGGGATTCAAATGCCGAATCCACATGACGAGCAGCAAGTACTCGAGAGCAAACGTGTATGTGGACACTGCTTAAATGGCAGGTTTGGGGTCTCCATGATTCATCCTCTTCTCATCTCCCACACCACGTCCTTTAGTCCAGCATAGCCACTGGTCTCCTTGTTTCTGTGAATCACCTGGGAACAGATGGGGTGTTCTTGAGCAATCCTCAAGCCCTGAAGGACACCTGGTCAGTCCCATCCCTGTTTTACAAAAAAAAATGTGACTAATTGTCCAAAGTCAAACAGAAAGTTGAAGCGGAAGGACCCAAAATAGCAAACAGTAGACAAATAACAAGCACGACGGCTCTCCTGGCCTGTCCAAATGCACAAATGACGCAGGCCCCTGCCTTCCTCAATGTCTTGGCCTCCTCTTCTTCCTTGCCTCTGCTCCTCCTCTAATACTGTGCTCATCAGACTGAGGTGATGGTGGCCCTACAAGCCTAGACTCTCACCAGCCATTTGATTTCATATTAATCGACTGTCGCACTTTTCACTTTCTCCCGCATGTTGCCCCACGGTGCCAAATCGCTGAAATCCGTCTCAGGGTTTTTAGGGAGCCATTGGGAGAAAGTGCCTGCTTGGCTCTTTCACAAACAGTCAGCGAGTTAATAGATTGTCAGAAAACAAACAGAGCCCAAGGCCATCGTGTTAAAGGAATAAAGAAGTGTCATCTGTCACAAGAGAGCCACAGGTCTCCGGAGCACCATATCCCATATTACCAACTTCTCAGATGAGCCAACCAAAATCAACTGGGAGTTAGCAGTCAGGAGGAGCCGAAGAACACCTTTGGGATAAAACATCTCAAGGGTCGATTTCCATATTAATTCAATTGAAGTAGGTGAAAAAAAAGTGTGTGTGTGTGTTAGTGTGTTAGAGTGTGTGTGTGTGTTAGTGTTAGTGTGTTAGAGTGTGTGTGTGTGTGTGTTAGTGTGTTAGAGTGTGTGTGTGTGTGTTAGTGTTAGGTGTGTGTTAGAGTGTGTGTGTGTGTGTGTGTTAGAGTGTGTGTGTGTGTGTTAGTGTGTTAGAGTGTGTGTGTGTGTGTGTTAGAGTGTGTGTGTGTGTGTGTGTTAGTGTGTTAGAGTGTGTGTGTGTGTGTTAGTGTGTTAGAGTGTGTGTTAGTGTGTTAGAGTGTGTGTTAGTGTGTTAGTGTGTGTGTGTGTGTGCTGTGGGATATCTAAGGTCCTACAGCAGTGTAGCCTTGAAGCTGCCATTAGGTTTCTACTCATAAACAAACTTCACAGAAGATAACCGTGGCCTTGTGGCAGGTCATTCTTAAGAAAACTTTAAACAAACGCCATATGCTCGATTCTCAAGGTGTGCTCCGTGTTTTCAAGGGCTGCCTGGTTGAGCAAATCAAGGCGAATGGCTGCCAGGCTGACGAGTTAGGCTTCGATACACACAGAGGTGGGCCGCATCGCAGCCCTCTGTCGAAGGGGATGTGTTCACCATAACACCTCCGTTAACCTCAGCAATGGCCTTCACTTTATTTTTAATTTTTTCACCAATGTGAACTTCTTCACACATACAAGTGAGGCTCAGACTCGATCAGATTTACATCTGTGATTTTACCCTTCACATTCCTGTCCACTAGTCTGTCCACTCTGGCCTTGAACCCAAACTGAACTGAATGAAAGGCCAGCATTTCCAATGTAAACCTCGCCTCTCAACTGACACGGAGCACACCTACATCCATTTTCAGACCCCAGGCACGTTGAAGTTGGCACCAATCACAGCAGCCCTGGCACCTGACCAGTCTTTCATGGGGCACACATGCACTAACATGCGTGTTTGGGATGTGAGAGGGGGCAACCTGTCCTGACTCCACACAGACAGCGAGTGATGGACCTGAACGCAGGACCCCGGACTCCCCTCCTCTCCCCAGAGTGCTCATTTATTTAGCGTCTTTCAGGACACAATTCCCTAGAGGTGCTTAAAAACATTTAGGCTGGTGATGCAGGGTTTAGCTCAAGCTGAAGTTTCAGTTTCTTGTTGTGTCCGTAATCCAGTGTGATTTTTCCTTCAAAGAGTCCTAGAAGAGTCCTAAAACGGCATACAGGCGTGGGGCCTACACTTTAACAGCTGAACAATCCAAAACACCAACCAAAACTCCTAGTCAAGCTATCTATCCAGCCATTATCCAACCCGCTATATCCTAACTACAGGGTCACGGGGGTCTTCTGGAGGCAATCCCAGCCAGCAAAGGGCGCAAGGCAGGAAACAAACCCCGGGCAGGGCGCCAGACACACACACCAAGCACACACACGGGACAATTTAGGATCGCCATTGTACCTAACCTGCATGTCTTTGGACTGTAGGAGGAAACCACGCACACACGTGGAGAACATGCAAACTCCACACAGGGAGGACCCAGGAAGCGAACCCAGACGGGTCTCCTAACTGCGAGGCAGCAGCGCTACCCACTGCACCACCGTGCCACCCCTAGTCAAACTATTCATTGCCAAATGTCCTCCCGTGAACTTGTTTGTCTTCCTCCTAACTGTCGCTAGCATTTGAAGTTTGTTTTGAAAGTAATTCAATGCTGCTAAGTGCTGCCATCTTGTATAGGCAGAGAGCATGGCACTATATTGTGTACCATTTGGACAATTTGTAACCGATAAATAGAGTTGGGTTGGATTGTGATTGGATTTGAAAGCGTCATGTGATCTTGGTCATCAATGGGCATAGCAACCAAAAACCAAATGGTGCTGGCCATCTGAAAACTACCACAGAATGGCAGCAATGCAGAGAAAGAGCCATCCAAAATATCACTGAGATAATGTTAAAATAAAATACAGAAAAGAGGCATACAATAACTCCAGAAATGGAATCATTTGATCGCACAAGTGTCAAAACTAAGATTTATCCTAGTTGCTCTTTTAAGTTTGGGAAGTGTTTCCTGGTTTTGCATTCCTGTTTGTGAAAGAAATCCTCATAAAATGAACTCCACACTGAGGGGCAGCAATCCTACCGACTATGCTACTTTGTTACTGAAAAAACTAAATGAACAATGCTGGTTCGTCGCACCAAAAATAATGAAAGCCCAAAACGTTCACCACAAAGCAAAGTCTGAGAAAACAAGCAAAATGCTAAGCTCTGCAACGCCTTTAAAATGTACTGCCTACACCGACACTGAGTTGATTTGCTTTTTATCCAAACTCTTGCATATCTGCATTAGCGCAATTGAGATTTAAATAGAGTTGCGGTGATCACACGCTGCATGTCTGCTTCACATATGGTGACAATGGAGTCCTGCTACCAGCAACAACACCTCCATTGATAATGATCCATAAAATGATGGCACAGTGATGTCACAAAAATAACATAAAATGAGCAATATGAATGCACAAAATAACAGTGAAAGTAAACTCGGGCAAGTAAAACAATGAAGTATTGTGCCCAACATAAACAAACGGACTAGTCCTGGACAAGAGACCAGGAGATGAAGAGCAGAGAGAAAAGGAGTTGGGGGTCAAAATTGAGAAAAAGGTAAAGATTGTAACAAGAGACCAAAAATACTTAGAAGAAATCCAATTAAAGCTAGAGGTGTCGACAACCAGTTTAAGTACAGCAGAGTAAATGATCAAAAGAATGTTGAGTTTTGGCCTCACAAGTTCAAAAAAGGCCAAGATGTAAAACTGCACTTAAAGGAGAGGAGAACTGTGGGAATACTCAGACTTTGGTGTTTTAACTTTTTTTTGTTTATTTAATAGAGAAAAGTTCAAAAACAAAAAGGGTGTCCAAACTAAAAATGAAAGTACCATAAGTACAGGAAGAACACATTTTAAAAAACGTTTGAGAAAAAGCTAAGCAATCAATGCAGCCTGAATAGTAGGAAAACCAAAAAGAGAGTGAAATTAGATTGGAAATAAACAGTCAATATCTCCACAAAACAGACATCCAAACATTAAGATACAAAGTTAAAAACCCAAAGAAACACAAAAGTGGAGTCGAACAATAAAAGCCAGAAAGCTAACGGCACAGCACCTGCCTGAGGCCTCTACGGCCTTTATAAATGTCCACAGTAAAGGCGGCAATAAAGAGCCGAGGTATTAGGGGGCCCCGCCACCTTGGGCTTAATGTACAAAGAACAAGAAAAAGTAACTGAAGTTATGAGACAGCAAAAAAAAAAAAAAATACAAAATGATTCATATACAAGGGAATACTAAATGCAATATAAAAAAAAGAAAACAAACACATTCTATTGGGTCCCTATTGTCCTGTGTACAGAGTCCGGTGAAATCTGACTTGCATGTGCTAATCAACATGCAACATGCGGTGACACAACATTTTGAATCTGGCAACAAAATAATGCTGCAGTAATATTTCAATTAAAAATGGTAATCAAAAGATGTTCTACTAAGAAAACAACTATAATCTTAGAATTGTTGTGGTTAAAAAAAAAACATTTAAAACAGAAACATTTTTAAACCTTAGAAAAAAAATATTTTAAAAGAACTGTAAATATCCCAGCTTTGTTTCTAGCCTGTGATTCATTTCCTGGTCCTTTCTCTCTTCCATTCCTCTGCCCTGCTCCTTATGCTGGCAGAACAATCTGCTTGGGCATCATGTAGCAAAGGCAAGGATAAGCCTGAGTGCTGATATAACTGTGAAGTCTTCTGAATATTGTTATCATTATTGAGAAGCGTTATAGGCCTTATGTTTTTATTGTTTTATTGTTTTTTTCCCCAAAACTTCACTTGGTTTCACGTTTTGGGATCTCATGCTACAGTTTTGTGTGTTTTTTTTTAGTTGGCAAGCACCCACGCTGGTGTCCCATAATGGCTTTACGTCGCCTTGCAGACACTTCTGGTGTCCAAGTTTTAAATATCAAAACAACTTTACAAGAAGCTAATGCTGACATGCTAGATTGTCCGGTGGCACATGAAGTCAGTCGAGTGCCAGTATAAAAGTGTCCTGTTTCAATCAGGGTTCCTCCCAAATACCATTTGTATGTCTGTTGTGTTCATTTCTGACTCCTTTGTTTATAAGAATATTTTTGAATATTTAGCTTCTAGGTGTCTGTGTGTCTTCCTTTATGTTCCAACTGCTTTGTTGGTGGTTCCCGAGAAGCAGGGCCACCTGCCCTCAATCCCATATAACCTGAGAAATCCCTTTTGGTTCATTCTGAACGCACTTTGGACTTGGCAGGTTTTTTGGATTCTTCTGCTTTTTTATGATTTACTGGATTTTGTAACCTTATGCTTTGTTTTTGAGTTTGCCTTGAAGTTTGTACTGGGACTTGGTTTGCCTTTACTTTTTCAGGCAACACTTTTGTCAATTTTGTTCTCCACAGAGCTTACTTTTGTGATAATAAATATTTTTATGTATAAAGATCCTGTGTTTGTCCAAGATACTATCCGGGTTTGAAAGTGTTTACCCCCTTCTGTGTGCATTTTGTGATATTTCGGGATTGTTTGTGCTCAGGAACTTTTCGGTTCCTAACCACACAGTTGGTGTCAAGTGTTTCCTAGTCGTCCAAGATGATAGATTTCAAAGCTAACCTCTTCAATGGTGTGCGATTGTCTTTAAAGGATCCTAATGCCTGGTATTTGGCCCCTCACTTTAATTCTCGACTTTGATTTGGGCTTAGACACCAGTAGGACAGACTTTGAACTTTGGCTTGGTTATTTCTAACCCCTGGTAATAAATATAAGACAACTCTGCCTTCTTTTGAAGGGATTACAGTGTTTTAGACTTCGAGTATTGTCTCCTCTCCTGGTCTCTAACCAATCCATCCATCCATTATCCAACCTGCGATATCCTAACTACAGGGTCATGGGGGTCCGCTGGAGCCAATCCCAGCCAACACAGGGCAAAAGGCAGGAAACAAACCCTGGGCAGGGTGCCAGCCCACCGCAGTCTCTAACCAATTATTTTTAAAATATCAGTGCGGCTTGATGACTTCTTGGAGCACAAAAACGACATCAGAAGGGTGAAAATGGCTCTTGCGGCACAACATGTTCTTGTAAATGACTTGGAGCTGCTTGGCCAGCAGCAGGCCCTTAATCATCAGCAGTAGGCCGTGAAGCTCTTCCAAAACAACTATGGTGGGCTTGCACCTCCTCGGGCAGTTTAATATAAGAGCAGCATGATTTTGCGCAGGCTTGATCGATTCCCTTGATCGACTTGTAAATGAGGCCTTAGAAAAGTCAGAGCGGACAGAAGTGAGGCGTCAAACAATTTTTCTGAAAAATCGATCAGGGCCGAGTCTTATTCTGGAAATCGAAGCACCGCATCTCTGCCTAAAATGGGAGGAGAAGACTGAAAAGCTCAGGCGCCGCCATCATAGAGAGTCTGGCCAGAACTGCAGGGCCTTCAGATTCTAAAGAAGAAGCAACATTATAACTTAATGCCAGCGGGCCGCGTCTGTTTGATTTATTTTTTTTGTGCTGATCTAATGAAAGCTGGAAGCGCCACCTTGCATTTTCTGTCTAGGCAGTGGGCCGCAGCACAGTCGGCAAAAGCTGCATGATGAATGTTCCACGCCTCCAGAGGTTCAAATGCTCCTCTGTGATGTGCAGGAGAGAAGGGAAGACTTGCGCAGTGTCTGGCGTGTGCACTTCAGCTTCAAAAGATGACTTTGTTAATCTCTAAGTTTGTACCGAGAGGTGCACCCGCCTCAGATGTGTAAGATGGATCATCAATGTGGGCGTCCGCCGCTCAGTTCCTAATTGAGATATTTCAAAAAGCAACAAAGGCAAAGTTCTTATTTAAGGCTGCTCTGCCGATTCGATTGAGTGAATCTGAGGACGGGGTCAGTGTAAGCTCTAAAGGGTTATGAAGTCACCTTGTCACCAATTGCATGGCAACTGGCAATTCAGGGGAGAAAGCGGGGGACATCTGGAGTGTCAAGGGAGAGGCATTAAAAAAACAAAATCAAAAAAGAAAGAGAGCCAGACTGACCCAGGCACAAAGTCGGCACAAAGAGCCGAGCAAGAAGCAGCTTGGAGCTGGGCGTTCTTATCTGGCAAAAGAAGGGGCAGGCAGCGAGACTAATGAAGCGTTGGGAATATGGGACGTATGCCAGCACGAGAAAGGAGATGTGCATCAGCTCTGCAGATGTGTCAAGGCCCCCCAGAGCAAAATAATGACATAATCACCAGTGGTGTCACAGACCAGACTGCACACAAGGTGACATGGGGATGGCGGCCCTTCAGCGCGGCCAAGTGCGCAGGCCTTAAACTTCGCAACACGTTTTACTGGGAAAGAATTAAACCGAAAAAGCGTATTTACATCTCGGCCTTCTGCACGGTTTCTTCTGTGCATTTTGCTTAGACAACAAACTCCCTTTCTTGAGATAACCCTGCTCCAATATCACAGTTTCATCTGTGGGAGTGTGGACATTATTATTTTTTTAAGATTTTGTAAATGTGACCGATGACAATAATATTACCACCAACATATAGTATTTATACAGTGCCTTTCCCATCATCTAGCCACTTGAAAAGCATTTGCATCTCATCAACAGAAATTAAAGTACAAAGGCAAATGTAAAATCAGCAGAAGTGAAAGGAACAGACTACCTGGCTAGGTGGACTGATATGAAAGGAGCTATATAGGAGAGACAGATATGATTGGAGCTCAGCGACAGAGATAGACAAGAAAAGGAATAGATCTAGATGTGGCAACTAGACAGACAGATTACACATCCATAGGTGTGTATATACGGTATATATATATATATATATAGAGAGAGAGAGAGATGTGAAAGGCACCATGAAAGTGATAGATAGATAGATAGATAGATAGATAGATAGATAGATAGATAGATAGATAGATAGATAGATAGATAGATAGATAGATAGATAGATAGATAGATAGAGTGAAAGGCGCTATATAATAGATAGATAGATAGATAGATAGATAGATAGATAGATAGATAGATAGATAGATAGATAGATAGATGGATGACTGGGCATCACTGACATCTAGCCCCACCCTAAACATTCAGCTCCGCCCTGTCCAGCAGGCTGCCAGGAGGACGGACTCTGAATGCCACCAATATCACATATTTGCACAGCCACAGTGCCGAGATGTCAGTGCAGGTTCCGGATGAACGTTAAGGTTAGAGTTTGTGGGCTTAGGGCTACACCCTTATTCTTTGTGCCATGAACTTTATGCCTAAAGTAAATTGTTTGGTTCAATATGTTTAGTTACCTGTGGTGAGCTCCCTCTAGTTTTGGGGTTTCTCAAATCACCATGAATATTACGTATGAACCAAGCAGAAACCCACAACCCCCATTAGCTCTCAGCAAAAGCATCTCAAATCAGGACAAACGAACTGAAAGTGGTGGGCACAGACAAGTGACAGGTCAGGTTCCTCCCATCTCTTACGTGGCACTCCGCTCTGGGATCTGAGGTCAATTGCACGCTAAGGCACAATGGCTCTGTGTGGAGTTTGTCTGTTCTCCTTGCGTTAGCAGATGAGTTGAAGGGTGGCCCGTCCTCCTCTCGTTCTTGCGATTTCTTGTGTCTCACAACGGCTCCCTTTTCGAGGAAGGTTGGATGTCGGTGTCCCTCCAGCTGTCTGGGTGTTAAGTGACTTTTGTCAGCTCTTAAGTGAATATGTGCTTGAGGAGGCAGGAGAACAATGAGGCCGTGCTGTAAGCGGAGCCCCGCACAAAGCGATCGCTGGCCCCTTTCACTGCTGCTAATTAAAGATTTATGAGCCGAGCGTACATTTTTTATGAGCAAAAAATTATCATAACAATCCCATCTTCTAAATTATACTTATGGACTTGGGGGGTTTGAGTTGGAAGCAACTGTTGCACACCACTGTTCTATCAGAATAAAAATACAAATGAAAATATGAATGAGTAAATAAATAAATAAGCAACTCCTTAATTCAGTTTGCCACACCCATGCCACTTTATTTCACCTTTTCAAGTGTTAACAAAACTGTTGTCCTCATTAAGGAAATGTGCTTGAGGGTGGCATTAAATACATATCTTGGAGAAGACTATTTTTAAAAGTAGTAAAGCTTGTCTATGCAGCGATACCCTTATCATTCAACAGCAGGGGGCACAACAGGGGTCGTCAGGACCCTGTTTCCAATAACAGAAATGCTGTTTTGAGGTTCCCAGCCACTAGAGGGCAGCATGTTGGACCTTCAGAAGTGTCCTGGAGGCGACAACCAATCTCCTCTTTTCCAGCACATCTCTACATTTTCTGGTGCCTCTAGGGGGAGCTCTGCCCGTACCACACCAAGGACTGAGGATATCACTCAGGCATCCTGGAAGTGCCTACTGTGGGGTAGGATGGGTCACAACATTTGGGTTCCTCCTTCCGCTGATCTGGTGAACTCCAAGTCGGGACGTACAGCAGAAGTTGTACACGGGCTGAATTAGCAGAAAGACGCTCAGAAGTGAGAAGGAAGAAAGGTTTATGATGGTGGCCAAGTGGAGCAGCCACCCCACGGGGCAGTGGGTTTTACGCTCGTATGTTTTGTTCTACTTTTGTTTTTTCCAAATTGAGCTCTTTTACTTGCTGTTACATTGGAGTTTACTTGGGACTGAGGAGGACTTGTGAGTGTTCATCCACGTTCACATTATACTATTTTAGTGATCGGTAAATGATGTGCCTTTTGTGAATCTGCACGACATTCAAACCGTACAAAATGCACTTTGGGCGCATACGGGTAATCAACACAACAAGCCCAATGGAAAGCAACTCTTTTATGTCCACCATGCTGGCATGCGATTTTCTTCTGTGAAGGGTGACCAATCAGGGAATGAGATGTTGCATTGAGCACGCCCCAATCAGGGAGGGGTTACGTAATGAGCACGAACCAATCAGAACACCAATAGAGTCGGGGATTTCAAAGGGCTACACTATCAGCTGCTCACATTGCAATGCCGAGCAGAAGTATAAAACAATGGTGGGGTAGTGTGGACGAAAAGCGAGGACAGAGATTGACGTAGTTGAGTGGACGTAGCCTTAGTTTAAACTGTACAACTGGCAAACCAAACTAATTAAAACACAGCCCTGAACGTTTTACTTTGATTTTACCTTCACTTTGTTCTAATTCTCCTCATCCTCCAAATATACAAACTTTGAAGGATGGCACATGGAGGACCATTTGATGAAGGGAGTCCCCAAAACACCTTGGGATGAGAGTGAAGTGGGAGCCGAAGCAAACTAACGTATCATTCGGAAAAGGAAATGACGACATCGGCGATGCCAAAGATAGGAGTCTTTTACGGGGTCCGATAATTAAGGGGGAGTGGGGGGAGGGGCAGCGAGGAAAGAGTGGTGCACAGTGGACGCTAGAGACCCATTGGACTATTGAGGAGGTCCCGTTATTAGCCCCGCCCCCAGGTCCCACCTCCTCTGGCGATGGGCTATAAAATCTGGCGGTGTTTTAATGGTTTCATTTGTAGTTGATTTTTAACAGGATTTTAGCAGAGGTGGTGGTTTAACCACAGAGGAATGGCTGGCATGTGACTACGTGTGACCTCAGGGACACGAAAAGTACCGAGAGACAGCCAGGCGGCCTGGAGAGCTGCAGATGAACGGCCGAGGTGGCAGACTGTTGAGGATGTCCAGATAAAGAAAGGAAATCTATCTATCTATCTATCTATTATATAGTGCCTTTAACATCTATCTATCTATCTATCTATCTATCTATCTATCTATCTATCTATCTATCTATCTATCTATCTATCTATTATATAGTGCCTTTAACATCTATCTATCTATCTATCTATCTATCTATCTATCTATCTATCTAATCCTGCCTACTACACTATCTATCTATCTATCTGCCACCCAAGGACACAGGCTGGTTTAAAAGGCGTAATTATTTATTGGTTTAATGAATGCAATGTTGTGCCTTTGGACAATTTTTATTCTCTGTGTCACCTCTCTTGCTCCGGTCCATGACTACAGATGTTCCAACTGAAGGTGGTGCCAACGGCTGGGGGCATCACAGTGCTCATCGGTCTTGGAAGAACACTCTGCTCTTTTGTCATATTTTTATCATTCCACCTTTGGCTGATCAGGATTCTCCATCCTGGAACCCCAAGCTCTTTGTATGTCTGTCTTGTCTTATTATCTGACAATGCAGACTTTCTTTCTCTTTTTCACTCTCTTTTTCTCTCTGGTTGGCCATTTGCCCTGCAGACCTTTTCACTTCCTTATGCCCTTCTTAAACCAAGCTCTCCTTTGATAGGACAGTTTGGAAAAGACAAAAAAGCCGGAAAAAGATGTGGTGCTGGAGAAGGTGATCACTGGTTTAGTTGGCCAGATGTATCAGGCGGAAAAAAAAAAGAAACAAAACACCAATTACGGCTTCAAATTCCACTCAGGTGTCCTTAAATACAGCGGATTTGCAGCTGAATCACACAGACTTGTGAAAGGATTTGAACAGAAAGCCCAAATTAGCCGTCAAAGAGGCGTCACTTCCACAGCCGAACCTGGCGCATCAGCAGTCACGCTGGCCACGTCACCGAGCCCTCACTACTCACGTACACACACAGCAGACCACCTCGACGTAGCACAGCCCTGACACCGCTGACCTTACTTACACGCACAGCAGGGATCGGCTTATGATACAGTATATAGATTAGTACACATTAATGGCATTCTCATTCCCACAACTCCATAAAGCACAATTTGACCATTGACCTTTTATGGAGCTTTTAGTCTTGACGCTCCTCGTTATTTCACTGGAGTTCATTTAATTACACGTGAGTAGAGGGGGATTTAATCAGCGTGAGCGTATGACCCGCACTCACTAGGAACTCCTCGTCCCTGGCCCCCTCATAATCAACAGCTTCCTCGTATCTCTCGGCGCCGGGTAGCCACATGTTGATCCGTTCAGTGTGGTGCCCATGCTGCCTTGGACATCTAAGGCCATCGCAGACCTTTAACTGGTCGATTTCACATTTCACTTCCACGCAATATGCCCCTGGGAATTATGTTTCTGCTGCAGGATTAGACTGCGTGTAAGCGAAATGAGCGACACTTTTATAAGAGCGGAGAAGCAAATCCGCAGGGAGCGATGATCTACTGCATTTACATTTGCGTTTATTTGCTTAGTTTTATCCCAAAAATGCGAACATAACTGAGTAAACCTCAGTCTGGGGACCGTTGTGAAACATGAAGAAAGGAGTGAGGACACCACAGGGTGGTCTCTTGATGCAAACAGTCTGACTTTGGCCAAGACAAACAGCACACAAAACTATGAAAACGTTCCCAAAAATATCCGCATACAAAACACCCGATCTGGGGGGGTAACGTGCCCACCTGATAACACTGGTGTGTGTGCGTGTGTGTGTGTGCATACATGATTGGCTGTCTTATGCCAACATCAATTCATCGAATTGTTACGACATCCAACAAACTCACATCCGTTGTACCAGAAAGGGATACCAAAAGCCGACAGACGCGTTCAATTTGAGTTCAGTCAACTCGAGGTAGTCGTGTAAAGGACACAGTTGTCTGCCCGGGGATTATAACGATGACAAGAGATGACAAGATAGCCAGAAAACACGGCGAGGATAAAGAAAGAAGTCCGAGCGGAGAGGGCAACCAAAACAGCAAAAGGCCCAACGAACACACGAGTCAAAGTCAAGACCACAATCCTAACGCCGGAGCCAACTTAGATCTGTGAGTGATGCTGACGGACATAAAGGCACACATAACTTATTCATAGAAAATGAAGGCAGCATTTGATTCTCCATAGTTCAAATCCGAAATTAAATTAAACAGAACAGTAAAAGTCGATTGACTTCATGAGGGTAGAAGTACGTAATGAATAACAGTGAGTGGTTAGAATCCATGGGCAAGACAAAAAAACGAGAAAGGCGTCGTAAACAGAACACAAATCATCACGCCAGGGCCTACTTGAAAGTAAAGTTAACCATCACGATGAAGATGAAAGTGTGATCACTGCATTGTGACAGTATAACGTCCATCACGAGGGACGCTTTATATTTTCGTTGGAAACGGTGAAGGCGGGAGGGAGGAGTAAATGATCGTGTCTGAGTGTGTCATGTGGCTGGGAAAATTGCATCGCAGAGGTGACTATGTAGAAAAGTGATTTGTTTTTGAAATTCTTCATGAATGCTGAGTCCTAAAAAGTGCGGAAACTTTTTGAACGTCCCTTGTACATTACCCGTGTGACAGTCGAAGTCAAGAGACCTTCAAAACAGTGCTGCCTAAACAAGGAAAACCAAAGGCCGTGTCACGTTGGATGGCGTTTCTCAGTTGTAGCCTTCATTTACGTAATCTCAGCAAGTCGGAGGCCGTCAGGGCTGCGATTCCGAAAAAGGACATTCGCCTAATCTGAAGTACCTGGGGACTCCATCTTCTCCAGGTTTGATTTTGCCCTTAGCTGTAAGTGGGGTCCTCTGTGTGCGCGAGAGCTGACAACCAAAGAAAGCTCATCCAGACGTACATGGCATAGAATGCATGCAAGCGACGAGGGCGAAGGAGCGCACGTGTGTAAGGTCTTACAGGCAGAAGGGACATTTGTCTGCCTGGTGTCTCGCGGTTCACATTCTATCACAGAATGGAGGAAGGAAAACAAAGGCAGAGATTGCGGCTAAGCGACTAACCCTTCGTACAGCAGCAGCTCCGTCAGGCGCACTATTGGTTAGCAATAAAAACAGAGGTGGGCATGAGTGTGCTGGGAAGTTGGCACGCAGTTGCATAATTGGACATGCCCAGTGACTTTTCAGTCATGGAAATTAATGAGGCCTAGCGACGAGACTGCAGTTGGCAAACCCAATGTACGCTGCGACAAGAAGTCACGTAAATCAGTTTAAGGCGTCAGTGGAAAGCAACTTTTAAATTTCAATGGAAAATGTGAAAATATTAGAAATGGATTCTTCATGATTAAAATCTTCAAAAAAAAAGACAAAAGTATTTGTGTAAAGAAACATGAATACAACAGGAGGCCGTCTGGTCAATTTGTTGCTTGTTTGCTTAGCTAACACCTCGGCTGTTCCAGTGTCTCATCGCCATACTTTGTGAAAGTTGATTCACACACACACACAGATAGACACTGCGCTCACACACACACACACACACACACACTCTTGACTGCCTGCCCCCACAATAAAGACAGTCACCGATAAGGTCAGACATACGATACTCAAGACACAAATGCAGGAGCCCCTCAAGTCAAAGGACCCCTCTGTATTTCAGCTGCCCTGCCACCGTCTTTCAAAGCCTCGGCGTTGAAGTGAATTTCTTTTAAAAGTTCTTTTTCTTTTTCTTTTTTCTGCTGGGGTGGAATGCTAAGAGAAGAGAACCTTGACAGAAGAGCCTTGAACTGTTTTCTGATGGAAAGATGAGACCCTCTCCCATGGCTGCCATAAAATGCATTTCTCCCCCCCAAGGCTCTTGTGAACTTTGAAAGGTGCCACATTATCACTGATGAAAGGCGAGTCTAATGAGGCGGCGGGCGCGTCTTGATTCATCTTTATAAAGAACAATGCAGCGAGGTTGAGGGGGGGCAGATGTACAGTATGTGTGTTGTATGTGCTGCCTGTCTAGCAAGGGACAGAAGGGACACAAGTATGGCACTGCGCTGAGAGACAAATCTCAGGGGTCTCCATTGTGAGACCAGAACACTGAGCAGACAGAAGACAAGAGCCCCTTGCAGGACAGAATGAACCAAGCATTCCATCCATCCATTATCAGACCTACTCAACCCACACTGGGTCTGTGGTGGGCAGAGTACAGGAGCAGTGGGTACTGGCAGGAAACAACACCTCATTCGATTAGTATAAAGTGGTCTTAAAAAAGAGTGAACTCAGATTTGGGTGACTATTGGGACCTCAAAAGGGTCCCATCGTTCCATGGGGCTTTCTAACAAGAAGAGAAACCTGTAACTGGCCAGTACGGATGATTATCCCAACTGCCCTCTTCTACCACCCCACGGTGGGCACCCTCCTAATTACCCAAACCAGCTTTCTTTGGTCTCACTTTCTGACTCCAGACTTGGCTTCTCTTAAGCACCAGCAACACTCCACATGGCATACTTCAGGGTTCAGGAACGTCCCCACCCATCACAAACTGCATCTGCTGCCCCACAGACTCAGCTTCTTCAAGCACTTTCTGGACTGCTTGAGCCCTGTAACTGGCAGCAGGGTCTCGACTATTCTATGCCATTTCTCAGTCCTGCCTCTTATTGGCATTGAGGAATTCCTGCCAGATCCCACAGCCACCTGTGAAGAGTTGATTTCTGCGGGGGCCGGTGATACTGCCGACTAGCCCTAACCCTGTCTACTTAAACATAGAGGAGTTCTCCATTGTGGGGGTCTTCTGTTGTTACTATAAATTGAGTCCTTCAGGAAGAACATGGGGACATAGATGAAAAAGTGAGGGTACATTCTGCACAAACATTAGAAGGGCACACGCACACGGAGGACATGACCAAGTGGTGTGGTAGACAGGAGGACTTTAGGGACCTTCAGATCTCAACTTGACGTTATTTTGGAAAATCTCGTTGAATACGATGAACAAGTTTGTTGGGCTGAATGGCCTGTTCTTGTCGTAATTGTTCCAATGTTCACATTTTCTAGTGGAAAATAAGGAGAAGGTGTGGTGAGAAGTACAAGAATAGAAACCATGCACTGCAAAGCCATGAAATATTAGATCCAGGGCTTCTGATTTGCCCTTCTAACGCTCAACTGATTCTTTTGCTCTTTCCAGTTATGTCCCCCTTTTTGACAGCTCCATTTCCAGGCCCATTATATTCTTTATCTTCCTGGGCTGACAGCTCAATGCAATTCTAAATCATTTTAAGGAGTCACGGCCTCTGCCCGTTCACTTTGATCTGAATTTTGGTTCATCTATCGGGCTTTTGCATCTTCGGCTCCGATAACCTTTTGGTTCTTCACCTCGGCTCATTTCATGATTAACTCTCGTCTCCCAGTGTCTCGCTGCCTTTTCTGGGTGATCCTGCCTGATCTAAGCATTGCAGGATGGCTCCTCTCCAGGGTAGGACCCGGCTGTAAAACGAGCGACTGGAAGGACTTTCACTCCAATAAAAAACGAGCGATGTGACACCGTGAAGATATTTCTGGAGAAGGAAAGGCACAGGCCGTTACTCGATAATCTTACGGTTCTCCGCTATCACTTTGCGTCTCTCAGCTGTTCGTTCCTCTCAGGACAGTGCATCGGAGTGCTCGAGTAATTACACTCAAAGAAAACCCAAAATAGAGCCCGAAAGGGAAAGCGCTGGACCGACGTAACAAAGGTAATTAATGAAGGGGCTGTAATTACAGCTCCAGCTGATTTCACTACAAGGACCGCAACAATTATGTCATTAAAAGTTAGGAGAGGGGGGAAAATTAAAAGTGGGGGCAGCCAAAGGAAGGAAAAAGAGCAACAAAGAAATCTCAAAGGAAAAGCAAGCAAATTACCGAAGCACAATGACAGGCCAGATTAACATCAAAAGATCAGCAAAACAGAGGACATATTCATTCATGAGACGCACAACCAAGGTGGAAAGAACTTTGATGATGCTAAATCTGGCAAAAGCACAATTTGCTGAATCGGCTTGGGTTCCAGTTTCATGCTTCTGGGTAAGCAGTGCTTGATAGGTAGAGGCAGGGAGAGACTTGGGGCTGCTCAGCAGGACTGAACAAAGCAACGGAAATTCAGAAAAACTAAAGGGGCTGAAAAGGACAGGCCAAGACAAAGAGCCACCGAGACAAACGGGTTGGGTTGGCAAATTTGCATTGCTGAACGTCTTTTGTGCGCGGCTTGTAATCGTCTCCAAGATCTACCTGTTCAGGTGACATCACAGCTCACTTAGAGGCCAAATATGCAAAAGACTCCACCTTAACTCTCTTCTCGGCCAACAAAAGTCTTATTCAGGATCTTTTTTTCTTTTCGGTTTGCAAATCCAAAATTTAGATATGCAAATAAGAGTACATCTTTGCAGATCACATCTGGTAGCCTGCTAATCATGCTGATAACACGGGGTCTGCTCTCTAACTGCAAGTACTTTGGGGTCATTATCTTATACACCTACGCCATGTAGGTGTGTTAGTGGGTCTTGTGAGGGACTGGCAGTCTGTCCAGGCTGAGTTCCTACTTTGTGCCCATTACAGCCAGAGCAGGACCCCCGGGACTGTTAAGTTGCCTCCTTAGCATTATGTTTAACCTCAAAAAATGAGCCAGAAATATTCATCAGCAGTGTTATTACATATAAGAAAATCATCATTATGATACCGTAGGACAGGTGTGCCCAGTGTCCACTGCTGCTCTCATGCAGATTCAGGGCACGTCCTTCGAGTGACATGTTTTGAGATGGTCACCAGCGCACAGCCCGGCGTCACAATCAGGACAACAGAAGTGTTTCTTTGCTCAGTTTTCAGATATGTTCTGTCACTTGAGTGTGAGAGGGTAGAATGTCAGTTCCTGATCCGCACAATCGTCGCCACCTTTTGTGGTATTGCAGGGTACCGCAGTGCCAGGCTTAGTGACTTCCGTGATTCCGCATTGTCACCAGCCATGCCACCTGCACTTGAAGCGAAGCAGTACTGGGATGGGAGACCACCTCGGGAAAAGCTGGTGTTGCTGCTGGAAGAGGTGTTGGAGAAGGCGGCAAGGGGGTTACCCACGGCTCATCCTGTGGTCTGTGTGTGGATCCCAGTGCCCCAGTGCTGTGACAGATACACTGATGTAAAAACGATGCTGTCCTTCAGATGAGATGAAAAACCGAGGTCCAGACCCACAGTGGTCATTCAAGATCCCCAGGGAGGTACACTGATGCCCAGGTTAAAATCTGGCCTGGTCATTCTGGTCTCCCTCTCTGTCTCTCTCACCAATTCACCACCTAACAGCTAATGTGTAGTGAGCCTACTGGCACAAGAATGGCTGCTGTCACATCATCCAGGAGGGTGCTACATATTAGTGGTGGTGGAAGTGGTTCAACTCTGTCTATGTAAAGGGCTTTGAGCAGTGAGAGACAGCACTATATAAATGTTATTATTATTATTATTATTTTTATTATTATTATTATTATTCCCCTGATACTAACATTGCTGCATTGTGAACAGTACTTAGCGGCCTAATGCCATTCTTGCTCTTTCTCTTGAATGCAACCATTTTGCATTTTTGATATGACACCCTGCTGAAGTATTAAATGACTGAAGTCACAAGGCACATCATGGTGGTTCGTTCATATAAAGCCTTATGCATCAGTTCCACTATCCGCGTCAAGGTCTGATGACCAGTTCACATTGTCATCACTGTCGCTTGATTCAACTAATGGCTCAGTTTCAGTTTCTTCTAAAACTGGCATTACAGCTTTCCATTTCCACTTTATTGTGTGTTTTGGCTGAAGGCTTCGCCCGACTCATGAATATTGATGAGTTACCACAAAGTGGTACACGTGATTTTTTTGCAGTATGATGTTATTTTATCCACTAGTTGGTGACAGAATACTGTCTTGAGTGTTACTCAGATGTAACACTTTACATTGGATCATAGTAGCTTATCCTGAGACACACTCGGGCTTAACCATTGTTACATAGCATTCCAAGATTGAAAGATGCTCAGGGTTAACACCAAGAAGGTGACAATGTGAGCCCTGAGCCACTTGTGGTTCCTGGCCACTTCTACGTGTTGTGTTCCCACTACATGATAGGAACTTTAACTTGAAACAAATATGTAACATGCAAGGAAGAGGGATGCAGTGTGAGGGGTGGCGCAAACTGCACAAACGCTTAATAAATTATAGTAACCAGTAACTCCGAATCTAACGATAAGGAAAATGCTAAAGGTTATTTGTTTGTGAGTCCAAATCTTGGATGGCCAGGAAGTATAAGACACCAACCTTTATGCCGTCATGGCAATGACCTCACGGGTCACACACTCCCAGTCACTGAGCCTTGCCGTGGCATAGCAAGCGTCAACAGAACAATAACAAATAGCCCTGCAGGAGGACGTGATTCAAATTCAACACTGCTAGCATAATAAACAACAATTATCAACAGATCTCCTGGCCTAAGAAATAACCCCATGAGTTATAAGTAAATAATATCTAAGGGCCAAAGAACAGAAGAAAACATAACAAACATAAGTCCGATCACGACAAACAAAAGACAGAAGTCAGAATACACAACAAGGAGTCCATATACTGAGAAGCGTTCACTGAAACTGTTTTCAGAGGGATATCCGCAATCTTGGACGCTACAATGAATACAATGCAGGCTTTTAAAGAGCATTACGCGTGTGACATTAGGCAGGAAAATCTCTGGGGACACGTCTCTGATGTCTGATTACTGACCACTAAGGGCCGAACCACAAATTGATAACATCCAAGGAAAAAACATAATGGCGTCGCCGAAAATACAAAACATCACGTTAAACTAAAGGAACTTATTGTAGACAAATGTTACAAAGAAAACAATAATACAATCAGAATCCTCCAAAAATCCACTAAAAAGTTTATCTGAGACAAAATAAATGTTTAAATTCTAATACTTCACATCAGCATGTTTGCTCGGTAAAACATGTCGAATGGTCTCCACTTGTAAGGAGAAGCTCATTTCTGTTTTCGAGATTCTTTTGCACAATTTGACTTAAAAGCAACAAAATGTCCATTTGGCTGAATTCCCCCATAATTAAACGTGGGCAGACAAGGTGGATTAGTGGCCAGTAAAGCTGTCTTAGGGCTCTTTTGAGACAATACGCCCAACAGAACAACAAGAAGAAGGTGACATGAGGACAAAGAGAAGGGAAGAGATTAGACAGTGAAAAGTGAAGGCCAAAATCCAGAATTATCAAAAACCAAAAACGTCAACCAGAATTCAAAGTCAAAAGAACAAAGCAAAGTCAGCTCGGCCTTCTCAGACCCACGTAATCCAAGCCAGGACTGTGGCGGCTGAAGCCCATCTCGGGGTCCACTCATGTGCTCAAACGTCAGCCTAATCGTACTTGGCAATGTGAGAGGAAAACCCATAAAAATGAGGGGTGAATGTGCAAACTCCACACAGACCGTTCATAACATCAATTAATCAAGTAAAAAAAAAAAAAAAGATGTCAGGCATTTGCAGCGAGATGTTTGTCCAAGCATGTGTGCTGATCAGAAATTCAAAGGTAATTAAGGGTGAAATGCGACTCTCCCCCATATACTATGCGCACGCTAGTGGACTGGCGTCACATTCTTATCCCATTTTGTAATTGATATTTGACCCCTTTGGAGGGAGTATTTACTGTCATACAGAGGAGAGCACAATTCTAGTTCATCGTGGTGCTAGAGTGTGGTGACGTGTTGCACGTCGGCCAGACATACGAGTAAGAGCTTCACTTGCACTCTGTACACATGACAATGTGACTGCTCTATTCACACACGTTATTTTAACGTTATCACCGAGCTCGATTCCAATTACCAATAGACCAGTGAAGTTCCTACCTCAAAGTCGTTCGCCTTGTTGTAGTGCATATTGAGGGCGCGGTACAACTCGCAGTCCCGGGTGACATTCAGTTCATCAGTCCCTGTGATGCCATCATTAATGGCTTGCCTCGCAAACTTCTCCATTTGAATGTAGTAGAATTCTCGGAAGTTGCTGAACCACTTGATGAGTTGTGAGGTGATGCATCGGTTGAACTGTTGGGAAAGAAGAGAGAAATATTTCATTAAATATTCACGACGGACAATTAAGGTGACAGATGTAAATGTCCAAATGGAAATCTGGGGGCATTCCTCCCAAAATACACAGCCCATGGCTTTCGTATTAAACATCTGAAAACCATGGATCTCTCGAACATCTAAAAAACGTTTCTACCGTAACTCCTTCTGATAACCTTCAAGTGATATGACTGGTGCACACCTGGTGACAAAACTGTTTCTTGTGCTGGAAACAAGGTGACAAAGCGGGAGACAAGAGAGCTTCTCAGCACGCTCACTGTTGTCACAAGGGTTCAAGAATGGAAATTACAATTAACGCAAGAATAAAGGTCAGCTGCTTCACACAAACACGCGGCACCCGGGGTCAGTTTTCTTATTTTGTTTCAGTATTCCACGTTGGTTTACATTTTGCCCCTTTGGTTAGCAGTTTTCTAGTTTTGTCCAATTTCCATGGATTTCTCAACCTTGATTTTCCTGATCTCGGCTATTGCTACCTCAGATTCCTGTGATTGAAGAGAGTGAGCGGGAGCGAGCCATCACCTTAAGGAAGAAGCGCGATTAAGAACAAATTTTAAAAAATGAGTAGGAAGGAAAGAAGGCAACCACCATGGCTGTCTCAAACCAAGGCTGCCCACCACAGCAGTTCCTTTCTTTATTTCTGGATGGAGCTTTCGCTCAGGATATTCATCTATCAGAATGACAAACCCTTGAATGAAGCGCTGCGAGCGAAAACAACGCACATCCTCAGCCTTATGAGCCTGCACCAGACAGTCATATGATCCACTGGTTCTGCCAGGATCCATCTGAGGCTTGTAATTTATTAATTGAACTTCTCCCCTTCAGAATAGCCAGCAGACCAACATACACATATTATAATGAGTAGTGTGGACATAGGGTACAAACACAAGGCGTCAGGCCCAAATTAAGCTTAATGCTGGTGTAGCAAAAGACAACAAATGACTACTTGAATACTTCTGATATACGGAGCAACTCAGCAAGAAAGGAAACTAAGCCGGCATGTTGTGCGGGTGGGTCTTCTTCAAAATGGATCACATGCCTGATGATCGCAACTGGGATAACTCGTCATGGACTTCAAATCCCATACGTTTATACATTTTTATTGCTGAAAAAGCCTTGGATGATACGCTCCAGACCTCAGTGTCCTTAACCCTCCAGTTAGCTTCCACGCACGGCCGACTCCATTTCTTCATATCATTGAAGAACGTCGTCCGTGGTTGCTCTCTCTGTATCAGTTTTGGGTTTACTTTTCTCAGTTAACTTTCTCCCCCCTTAAGGCATCTGAAACATTTCTTTTTAAGGACTGCTTTGGTCTTCAATCGCGTTCAATTTTCAATGATTTTCGTTTCGTTTCCATCCATGTTAATTTTACGAAAAACTCTTGATGCAATCAGACCAGTTAGCTCAGCTCCGCACACCTCGACAATTAGGACTGACTTACAAGAGAGCTCCTTACCTGAAGGGTATGAAGGGTAGGTACCCACTTTGGATGTCACCAACACAAAGCGGGCACCCTGTTACTACCATATGCAAAAGTGACGCCGCCAGACTTTCACACTTCATCTTGAAACTTACAGTGCCTAAAACGTAGAAGGCATCTTCTGTAAATAGTCCATGAATCAATGAAGAGACCACCAGGGTGATGGCAGCAGAACCTGCAGTAAGCACCAGTCCACATGCACGTGAAACACATTTCACTGGAGCAACAATAGCTGCCCAGCTTCAGACTCACATTTTCAGGGTGTGTCAGATGGCTTGTGGATTGTCCACAGCATAGCAAAGGTGTGCAAATCCGGCTTCATTCTCAGTGCCTTCACAAAAACTGATTTGAAGAATGTCCAGGGGTCACATACAGTAACGACCTGTAGGCCAATGTGTTTTGGGTTCACTCCATCTTTTCTGGTTTAAAAACTTAAAAAAAAATCCCACTCACGCTACTCCATCAAAGAAAGTTTACACCGCGTGACCTGCTAGTCTGGTCCAAGGCGCAGACATCCATCCATTATCTAACCTGCTATATCCTAACTACAGGGTCACGGGGGTCTGCTGGAGCCAATCTCAGCCAACACAGGGTGCAAGGCAGGAAACAAACCCCGAGCAGGGCGCCAGCCCACCACAAGGATCAGATATGCTGGCCGATTAAGAAGCACCAAATAATTTAAGGGAACGGGCTTGGGAGATGGGAAGGGACTATGGAATAAAATAGCGTGGGTCTGCGGCAAATGACTCTATCTAGCGTTTTAAGAAACATGAGCCATGCATTCATCCATCCAACAAACCCACTTATGCAGAGCAGAGTCCATAAACATAAAAATAAGGAGGGAGTCAGTTAAGAAAAATAAACTACAAAGAGTAAAAGTGGACCTTATTTACAGAACACAGTAGAAACAATACTGTCATTAGCCACAGGGAATGCAAATATAACCATTAACATGAAAAGCACGTTGATTATAGTAATAGTAAGCATAAAAGGGGTAATCATAAAATACAAAGAATGAGAAAACACAAAAGAAGACTTCTTTTTTAACATAATACTTACATATGCTGTTTACAGATAAAACATAAAAAGAATAAAAGGTATAAACATGATCATTGTAATGTCAATTGGTTTTTACTAGCAATGGCGTGACAAACAGACGAGCCCAACCGAGGTGATCAGCTGCACCTCAGTGAGTTCAGCCATCTCAGCAAGACACCGGGGGTGATGTCACAAAGGTGACTAACAGTTGTCAGCGTGGCACGTCAGGGGTCCAGTGGACATGCTGTACAATGTTCAGCATTATCGACCAACACGTGTCGAGTGAAGAGCTCTTCGTCTGGGCCATAAATGTGTTGACCGGTGATAAAGAGACGACTGTATTTACAGTAAACAAGCACAATCAACAGAGCCGTACAGGTGAGTTCAAGTTGCTGGTATTGATCCTGGATCCAATGACCATCGAGGGCTTGACGTAGTGAAAAAGAGTGAAGTCTAGCCTAGCAAACGCACGATTATTAAATGTTTGAAGCAAACGTGTACAGCCCTGAGTCTTCTGTATTCCTAATTGCAGACATGGACACCTTATGTTTTCAAATTTCCAATATGAATTGATGAATGCACACCATTGTACTCTCTCAATGGTCGTCCTGCTCCCGGAAATCTGCGATGACTGACGCCTTCACTCTGCTCAGTTCCTCAGCAGAATGGGTTGCTCCATTCTCCTCCTTATTGTGGTATTTCGTCTAATTTATAACTCTCTATTATATAAAACAATCCTGAGACGAGACAAGACTTCTTCCAGGAGATTTTTCCAAGTCCCGTGAGATGAGACTTTGGCCATGAGATTTTTTCAAGTCCCGCCCTCCTCTCAACCATATTCCAAAATGCACACGGTCCTCTCACCTCTCATTCGCGTGAATGCTTTTGACAGACACAGTTCCTGCTCTCTCAGCTCTTATAAGTTTTAACGTTTTCCTCACTTTAAGTTCCCAATTAAAGAAAACGTATTCTGTCCAAATCTTATTGAAGTATTTTATCACGAAGGGTTATCAACAGAAAAAATCAGTACATGGGCAATCCTAGCCACGAGAAACGATGAAGTCAAACGAATTAACGCCAAAAATGTTGATTGGTTACACGGCAGATCAGTTAAATGCGTATCAATAGACTCTGCTGAAGCAGTTGGTGGTGATGGTGAGGAAGATGACAACATCAGCTTACAATATCACGAAGAATATCTACAACCGTTAACACCGTCGGGTCTTCTACCGCAAAACTTACTGTTGAAAGAAAGACGTATCCAAGAAAGGTAATGTAGTACATCTTCAGAGGATAGCATTCGACAGCAAAGGAGATCTTGATATGCCATTTGTATTAAAACGTTTACAGTTTCCCCTTAGAATAGTTTTTGCAAATTAACAAATCTCAGAGCCAAACATTTGAAAAAAGTCGTTTTATTTAATAGAAAGAAAGAAACGAAATTCAATCACAGCCAGTTATACGTTGTGTTATCACGATGAAAGTCCAAGCATAGAATCAAAATTCAGTGCGATATTGATGAAAATTTAATTTAAAAAAATTTCACTGAAGTTTTACAGTAAAAGTGTACGTTTCAAAAGCATTTGTGTGTTAATTTTAAAGCCAAGCAGAACAAAATCATATTACGCAATGAGAGATAATTTACTTTCAAATTATTACGTTTTACTATTTTTTACTCTGGTTAATTACTCGCTGCAATGTAAAATAATTAGGTCTATTATGCATATGTAACAATTCCCATGAAAATAACAATTTGTTTAAATTGGACATCCGCATCCACATACGCGAGCGGCAGAACCGCACAGAGGCATAGCGCTTTTATTTATTTGCAGGCGCCTTTCTAAACAGTCAAGGACACCAAACAAGAGACAAAACACAGATTATAAAGAAAAGTAAAAGACACAAGTTAAATCAATTGGAATCAAGAGAAAAAGCAGACTTTAACAAATGAGTTTTAAGTTAAGATTTGAAAAGTGAAAATGATTTATATACTGTATATTGTTTTGGGGTTTTGTCACATGAAGAATCAACTTCTGAAAGTGTTCATTTTGATTAGTATCTAACTATTCCCATCTTTATATCCCATCCTGACCAAACTTCAATATTGGATTTTTTTTATGCCCAGATGTCATTTTTGACTCCAACCCTCCCCATTTTTCCAGCCTTGGGACTTTGATTGGTATTGAAATTAAAATGTTTGTTTCTGTTACTGTCTTCATTTTCTGTTTTTTTTTTCACACTACGCCTGTCTCGTTGATCACATGACCGCGATCATTGCGTTAGTTACCGTACGTCACAGGAAGTGACAATAAAAATGTGGCACCAGTTACACATGACCTTATCCCTCGATGGATAGAAAATTATTCAGTTTGTTTTCCATCAAGTAAGACTGTGTTCTGGTTACGATCTCGTTTCGGCGTTTTACGTTCCTTTTCATTTCACCCCTTTGGTTACTGGTTACTTGTTTTTCTTCAGATTCCTCAGTTTTCACAAACCTTGATGGTCCCGGTCTTGGCTACTGCTGCTTTAATCATCTGTTACTTTTATTGTGCTCACAATAATTCTTGGGCACAGTTACGTGTCCTTAACATCATCACAATGTCAGAAATTCCAACCAATGTATATGAAGCTTTTTGGTTTTTGTAAATTAAAGGCCTACATTTCTTGTATTTAAATATTGTATAAGACAATAAATTGATATGATAAATGCTTACTGTCATGAATTATGATTTTGTTCATGAAAAGAAACAGTAAAAAGATAAGTAAAAGCCTCCAAAAACAAAATGGACTAAAAAGCTGCAAAAAGAACCTCTTTCAGATGTGAAAACGGAGGTAGAAATCCGATTCCTGTCATTGAAGAGAGTGAGCAGAAGCAAGCATCAACTCAAGAAGGAATCACAATTAAGAACAAATTTTAATAAATGAGTGGGAAAGAAAGAAGGAAACCATCATGGCCGTCTCAAACCAAGGTTGGCTGCCACAGCAATTCCTTTCTTTATTTCTGGATGGCACTCCCACCCAATGAATTCATCGAGCAGAACGACAAACACCTAATGACGCGCTGCGAGCGAAAGAACACACATCCTCAGCTTCGTGAACCTGCACCAGAACACAAGCTTACAGCCATTCAAGCCCTCAAGTCCAACATCAGCACTAACTATTGAGCCAAAATGTCATCTAAACGTCAGGAAAACCACAACTGAACAAACGGCGTTACACGCTGCACACCACACCTGCTTTATTCACAGGACTGAAGAAGAGGGTTAGCCACCCCTCTGAAACAAATAACAGAAAAGAGAGGAAAGAAATAATAAAACAACGTCCATCGGTCAGTGCGGTGAAAGGCTGTGTGCTGCCACTGAAGAAACAAAGATGAACGGAGACGCCCTCGACCACAGGCCGCCGCTCCACGCCAAGGCCGCACACGACCGTCCAAAGAAATCAGACAAACACCAGCCAAAAACTCGCAAAAATGTACTGATGATCTAATGAATTAGGAGTACTAATGTCGTAAATGTGCAACTACAGTATGAGGGCCAATAGAGTTACAGGGAAAGTGGCGTCCTTATTGGCCAAATTTGGAGTCAACAAACATGCAAACTAGCAAATAAAAGAAGAAAATAAATAAAAAATAAAACAAACATAACATGAAAGTGCGTAAACAGAGAAGAGAGCAAAAATTAAATCTACAACTTGTAAATTCTTAAAAATTATAATGTCATAAATAAATGAAATTGTGACAAATAAATAAACAAAAAATGAATCAACATATAAATAACTAAAAATGAACATTTTCATAAATTAAAGAAGAAAATGATAGAGACAAGAGGTAAGGGTAACTCTCATGGCTGTATGGCTGAGTTAACAAATGTCTTAGCAAATAAATATAATATATCAGGAAGAGCTACAAATGAATGATAAAAAGTAAGAAATAACTGAGATAGACAGAGCGAAAGGGACTCTGTGATAGATAGATAGATAGATAGATAGATAGATAGATAGATAGATAGATAGATAGATAGATAGATAGATAGATAGATAGATAGATAGATAGATAGATAGTGTAGTAGGTGGGATTAGATAGATAGATAGATAGATAGATAGATAGATAGATAGATAGATAGATAGATAGGCGCTATGTAATTGATAGATGAGTAAGGCACTACTGGTCTATTAATTATATAATGCCTTTCACTCTATCTATCTATCTATCTATCTATCTATCTATCTATCTATCTATCTATCTATCTCTGTCTATCTATCTATTATACAGTGCCTTTCACATCTCTCTATCTAAATAATGAGTTGTAATGAGTTGTAAATGAGTTTTATTTCGTGTAAAGTTTCTGTTGTATTCAGTCTAAAACCCGAGTATCCTGCCCTTACTGTTCTTCTTGACAAGAAAAGTGTAACGCGTGGGCCAGGCAGGCTATGAAATGTACGAGCGCTTAATGAAAACCGGAGGTTGATTTTGCTTCCCCAAACTTTTTCGTTCTTTTGTGTTTCCTTCCTGCTCTCCTCAGGGGGCTTACGGAGCAGGGCAGCGTCCTGCTCTTTCACCCCTGAGATGACCTCTGCGATATCAGCATACGCTGCGGCCTTCGGCTCGGTGGGCTCCGATGTGACTTTCTGCATATTCGGCGGACAGCTGAGTTGCGTTCAGCCAAGTTAAAGCCAATAAATCCAAGGGGCTTTATGTTAGCCGCTCTGACATGCAGCCCCCTGCCTTTTGTCAGTGTGGGTATTCATCACACACACCCATCCCCCTAACACACTTTGCCTGCCCCCCCCCCAGCAGTAATCCACCAATACAGTGTCTGCAGTCTCCCCAGTCTTAAAAAAGGGTGTGCATTAATCAAAAATCAACAGCAAGCACTTATCAAGCAGCGGCCATGAGAACATGCAGGCCTCTGTCAAGATGACAACTAAAGTGTATGTGGAGAGGGCTGGGGGGGGTAATTACCGTGTAGAAAGTTGTTTCTATGCTCGCAAATTTAAGATAATGAAGTGAATGAAAATTCATGGCAGGGAATCTAAAGTAACAAGGAAACAGAAGCTGGGAGGCCTGGTGCTTCTCCCAAAAGGGCAGCCTGCATCATAATTGCTGTGCAGTTGCAAGAGTTCTTACAGATAATTGACCAGAAAATGATTAAGTCATCATCAAACCGCTCCTGCCTGCAAGAGTTCAAACATGTACTTAACCTATCCAAGAATTATATATTCACTCGGTGCGTCTGCTCCGTCTGCATTCAGCCTTGCGGGGATCCTGATTAAAAGAAGACAACTGAAGGGCCCCGTTATCAGATCTTCTGCTTGCCGCTTTCAATAGGACTCAAGCCCATTACGATCTGCTGAACTCGGAGTTCTTTCCATTTTATCCCAGCAGCAAAACACACCATCCAAATTTCCAGACATTGAGATAAGGACCACAGGCCCCCATGACGGCTTACTGTTCCTTTTTAATTCTTTTAGAATAAGAAACAAAACATTACAAAATGATAGGAGGCTGTTCACTGGGGAATGAAAATTGCTTTGACATGGAGATTAGGCTCCGGCATTGTTACAAGACATTGTCTCATACGAACAAGGATAGGAGAAAAAAAAGGGAGGGTATTTTTCTAGAATGGCCATTGGATGACATAATGGAGACTACAAAAAAAAGTAAGTCCGCATGACATTGTTTGGCAGGAGGGCATAAAGGGAGATTTAAAGAGTATTGTTGCCGAATGGAAATACCAGAGATGCAGCGGACAAAACAACGGAGTCACTGGAACGTGACAGCTCAGCAATTAAGGATCGTGTCATCTGCTTGTCAGACAAATGCTTCCCCAAGGCGTGTAAAAAAAAAAAAAAAAACAAAAAAAAACAAACAAAACAAAAAACAAAAAACAAAAACAAATAAACAAATTAAGATATGCGTGGCGTCGTTCAAAAAGTGAGCAGATGCAAAGAAAACGAGAGAGCGCATACACAACGACATCGAGAAAGGCACCGAGGAAAGCTTCTTCATTACCTCGGTCACATCGACAAAATAAAGTGACAGCATACTGCTCAAGACCCCCAAACTTGGGCTTCAGAGTCACAAATGTACAGGATATGCACAAATACACACACGGCACCCCCGTTTATAATCGATCATGCCACATGTCAGCACACAGATACAAGGGTGGGCACACTGACATACATGGGCAAGACCCCCTAAACATCAAAAAAAATGGACAGACCCCGACCCACCGGTGGAGCAGGCCAGTCATTTGGGGACCTGACTTATATACACACAGCAGATAAACACATTCACGTCATGTAGACACATATACTGTATGATCACAATGACAACGTGGCATTCTCAGGCCCAAAAGAAATCCTGGACAGGGTGCCAGTTCATCAGTGGGCCCACTCAAGATGACGCTTACACTAACACTGGGCCACTCGCCAGTTAACCACATGAAGAGACCAGCAGGACTTCTGAAGCTATGGGACAGAAACACATACACGGGTCTACAATAAAAATCATTTACTGTATATCTGTGTGTGAGCGAGTGTGTGTGTGTGAGAGTGTGTGAGTATATACGGGAGTATATACTGGTTTGAGTGAAATGCACTTACAAACTGCTCTTCTTCTTCCATTCCACAAAAGACCACCAACCTCACTTCTGAACCTCACCCAGCAGTCCCACCCTTTGCCTGTATAAGAATCCAGGTGACTAGAAGTTGCCAGTCATTAGCGGACTTGCATTTCCTGGAGGTCTAATAATCCTCAGGGGCAACCATTTTGAAGACCGCAGGAAATGCAGTAGTTTGGACCCTTCCTTTTTTTTTTTTTCGTTTAACTTTAACTAGCATTGTTTCTTTTAAATACTGGACTCTGTGACAGCCCAGCTCTCCCAGCTCTCTTCACAATATTGTGAATTTACTTGCTATGTGACATTTTGAAGGCAGGTCTTAGAATAAATTTAAATATATTTGATATCTCTTGCCCTAATTGTACCTTCAGCGGCTGTCCTCAGATTCCTTGCGTGTGTGAACCTCTCTTGCCTGACACCCCATAAAACCTGCCTTCTCAGACTCGGCCATTTTGAGGCGCCTTGCTCACTGTCTGTCCATGCTTACACTTTCTGTTTTTGAAGGTGACTCTCAGTGTCCCTCCTATGCCTTTAGTCCTCCTCGTATGTCTCATACTTGCACTTCCTCTTTTGATTGCATCATCAAAGCTAAACTGACCAATTATACCAAAGGCAAAGTGACCAATCAGATTGCTCTGAGGAACAGAGGGGACACACACACAACACACACAAAAACACACACAGACCTCGGCATTTTTATAACATGTGTAATAGCTGTGGTGCTCAGCTTCGCCAATGAAATGAGTCTCTGTTTTTGTGCCATTGGTTAATCGGATGTATCAGAGGTGCTATGGCACTAACTAAATATTTTTTGTATGTATGTATTTATTTTTACCAGGGCTTGATATTATTAGTTCACTTCATCTGCTGACTCATGAACTGGCCACATGCAGTGGTGTGAAATAAATTGCAACCAAACTCCTAATAAAGCTGTAGTTGGTAACGTTATGAAGGAGATTTGAAGCTGATTCAGTGAAACAGTTCTGATAAACAAACAAAATTGCATTCATTGTACAAGCAAACATGGTTTATATCATAATGATATATATATATATATATATAAATAAAATATTCCTGGGACGAGATGTGACTTTCTCAGAAAGATACTTTCACGTCCCGCGAGACGACACTTTGTGCCAAGAGATTTAACCTCACCCGGGGACGGAAATAAAAGACAAAGAGTAGATGACAAAGTAGAACGTTGTAAAGAATTCAAAAATGTTGGTGCAATGCACATGCAGAGCAGGTTAGAGATAATGAAAGTACGAAAATTCTAAAGTCTCAAGAAAATCATAGTAAAGATCCCATTAGCGCAAACAAACAGAAATTATTACTCTGTGAAATAACAGAAGAGCTAAAAGAGATTGAATATATCGTTCAGATTTAAACTTTAAGTTGGAGAGTTGCAGATCGTCTAATTGGTGCTGCCATCATGGAAAAGTAGTGTTTCTTCAAAATGGCGATGAAAATGAATGAGAGGCGTATCCACGAGAATGAAAAGATTTGTTGTTTGGTGAAAGTGAAATCCACAGATGTGAGTGGCAGAAACATGAAGTGGCTGGTGTGTAGTGCAGGCCGGCGTGGTTGGCAAGTGAAGTAAAAAAGGGGCAAAGCCCCTTTGTATATATATATATATATATATTGTTGAGGATGCCCGACCAGGACGCCTTGAAGGACCGGAAGTGGGCGTACACCCATCTGGGATCACGTGGGGGCCTCCTTCCTGGTTGCTTTGGGGGCCACGGGTTCAGGGCATGGAAGCCCCACCCTGTAGGGGCCCGTAGTCACCGCCAGGAGGCACCCCAATGCCTTTGGGACTTGTGACCTCAGCACTTCCGCCACACCAGGAAGTGCTGGGGGAAAGATTTAAGAGGACACCCAGAGAGCTGCCGGGAGAACAGCCGGCACTTCTGCCACACTGGGGGCGTGGCCAATGAGGGAGTGTCGGGAATCACCTGGAGCTCATCTGGGAAGAATGTAAAAGGGGCCGTCCCCCATCATTCAGGGCTGGAGTCGGGTAAAAAAAGGACAAGGCACGTGAGGAGTGTGGAGGCGACCCGAAGAAAAGGCATTTGTGTGGCCAGGACTGTGAGATGGGGTTCGTGATTGTGTCTGAGTGACACTCATAATTGTATATAGTGTATATAATAAATACGTGTGGTGGTGAAAAACAACATGTCCGGGTCGGCTCCACTATATATATATATGTGTATGTGTGCTAATGATAATAATAATAATAATAATAATAATAAATAAATAAAAATAGTAAATTAATAAAATACTAGTTTTATATATGTAGATGCTAATGTATAACTACAAGAATACATATATATAAATAGATTTGAAAGGCACCATATAATGATGACAGATAGATAGATAGATAGATAGATAGATAGATAGATAGATAGATAGATAGATAGATAGATAGATAGATAGATAGATAGATAGAGTGAAAGGCACTATATGATAGATAGATAGATAGATAGATAGATAGATAGATAGATAGATAGATAGATAGATAGATATGAAAGGCACTCTGTAACAGTCCGATGTTTTTTGTTTTTTTGTTTTATCCGTGCAGTTCAGCCCCCTAGTTATTAATTTCCCCTCGTTGGACGCGTTACCCACCATTATATTTGTGGTATTCAAATCAGCACACTCGAATTTATGACCAAGTTTAGGCCGATGGCTTATCGTATCCCACACTTCTGAGAACGCTGGCCACATTTACAACATCCAAAGCACTTAAACACATCATGCAGTAGACACGCCATATGCAAATGTGCACATAATTAAACTTTTCACAACAATTAGGTTTCTATTGTGCTTAAACATGAAGTCCTAAAATGAAATGGGAGAAAGTAGCAAGTTACAAAGCGGTGCTGTAGCAAAGGCAAAAACAACAACCAAACTCCTCAAATTCTGGACTGTTGTGTTGTCCGATTTCTGTGCACATTCCAGCATTTTCTCAAGTGGTGGGCCGCAGCCTCTCCCTGTCAGTGTGATGCCCACGTAGGAATCAGGAGATGTAAAAATCCACATGGGTGTGTACACAAGCCCGCCGTTTTTATCTCTATACTTTTCAATTTAAACGTCTATTAAGTATGCATGTATTTCTATTGATCCACTCAATCTGTTTGTTATAAATGGCCGTGTTGTTTGCATTTATAAACACAACAAAAGGCACACATGGTTATTTATAAAAAAAAAAAAAAAAAAGAGGCGAATAAGACATCTGTGGTGTGCTAATGTGTTTTTACAAAAACTAATTGCTGCAATAAAAGGTCTGTGTTTTGAAAGCATAAGAGTCTCTGACTTTGATTAATGTTTCCCACGGGATACCTCTGTCCTGATATTTGCTAAGGAAACTTCCTAAATATTCAATGAGCACGGTCAAAAGACGCATAAAACAAATCAATTTGACACCTTAATCTAGCCGTGCAGCAGTTGACTCAAAGGATGGACAGACTGAGAAACATCATTGAACACAGTCATGCTCAAAGGCCTGTGAACGTCTGCTCGGGAAGCCGGCGCTAACAATAAGAATTTGAAATGGGGGGCCGAGAAAGAGTGCAAAGTACAAATGCGGGCCCACGGGACACAAAGTGAAATGATACACATGTTAAACTTGCAGGCGGAATAAAATATCAGAATAGACAGCAGGCGGCAATCTGAAGAAACAAAATAAAAGTGTGCTCACCTGGCGTGTGACGGTGCATCAGCTCTTGTACTGAAAACACGTGAATGGCTTTCATCGTTTGTGTTTGAAATTAAGAATAAGCGCATACTTTTGAAGTTAAACATGTGAAAGGACAAGCCATGGGGAGACGTTTCATTCTCGGAGATGTCAAATGTCACAACAAGCCCAAAAAAACGTAAAACAACAGCCGTAAACTCCACTCGTAAGCAGTGAAATTAGACACAAATCTGCTCTGCCTTGTAAGGGATGTGCTTAGAGTTAAATATCCGTCCGTCCATCCATCCCTCCTTCCATCTCAAACCCAATTTAGGGATAACAGGGAAGAAAGTCTACCGCGCTTTGGAAACTGCCAACGGGCCGATTACCCGATTTCTGTGGGAGGTAAATTCCAAATATTTACATTGCAGGAAGAAGGAGTGAAAAGTGCAGATTTGGGCCAGAAGACAGACAATTAACTCGAAGAGGCAGCCATTTTTATAGAAGGTCAACATGGAGACCAGGAAAATAGGGTCGTACTCAACTCATGTTTGTAGCTTTTGTGGACTTATTTGTATTTAGCTTTAAACAGAATAGTTTATTATTTTGTCGGTAATTAGCACCGGCTTATTGGGTATGTGCTTTCTATTTAAAGATGGCGGTGCACATTAACGGTTATCTGTTTCACGGATCAAAGACTCTTTCAAAGAAGTTTGTCAATGTTAGTTAGGGTGGCTTTAGGTTTCAACCTCCCTTTGCATCTCCATTAGGGTTTCAGTTTTGAAGTTCCGTCGGCTCATCTTAGACCACGTCCTGCCCAGTTTTGGACTTTCGTCTGTGATTTTGCTTCTTCTTCTTCTTCTTCTTCTTGCTGCTCCCATTAGGGGTCACCATAGCAGATCATCTTCTTCCATCTCTTCCTGTCCTCGTCATCTTGGTCTGTCACCCCAATCACCTGCATGTCCTCTCTCACCACATCCATAAACCTCCTCTTAGACCTTTTCCTTCTCCTCTTCCCTGGTTGCTCTATCCTTAGCACCCTTTTCCCAGTCTGCTCATGTCCAAACCAACACCACCTCACCTCTCAGACTTTGTCTCCCAACCATCCAACTTGAGCTGACCCTCTAATGTCGTTGTTCCTAATCCTGTCCATCCTCATCACACCCAATGCAAATCATAACATTTTTAACTCTGCCACCTCCAGCTCTGTCTCCTGTGCCACCATCTCCAGCCCATATAACACAGCTGGTCTCACAACTGTCCTGTAGACCTTCCCTGTCACTCTTGCTGATACCCGTCTGTCACAAATCACTCCTGTCACTCTTTTCCACCCACACCACCCTGCCTGCACTCTCTTCTTCACTTCTCTTCCACAATCCCCATTACTCTGTACTGTTGATCCCAAGTATTTAAACTCCTCCACCTTCACCAACCCGACTCCCCTCATCCTCACCATTCCACTGTCCTCCCTCTCATTCACACACATGTAGTCTGTCCTGGTGGTCCTACTGACCTTTATTCCTCACCTCTCCTGATTGTTTGCTTTTCTGATCTCATGGGGGATTATAAGAAACGCCCGGTAAAGCCCCAGGTGTGCTGATTCACTCTACACTAACCATCTTTATCCGAGATTGTGGATAATTCTTAAAAAAACAGAAAAAAAACTGTATACGCATTTTCTTGTTTTGGCTTTCTCTGTTGACGGAATTCAGGTTTGGCTTTTGTTTTGGACTTGGTGAACGGTTAGTCGGACATTCTGGTTATCAAACTTTGCGCTCAGCTTTTCCAGGCCCGAATCTCGTTAAATACGGTAGGATGTCTCCTCTCCGGGGAGAGACTCGTAGTTGATGCTGTGTTTAGACATCACGGCTCAGTCACCTCTTCACACAAGTTGCTCATGTATCTTCTTCGGTTATCGTGAGCATCCTGGCTCTGAGAATGAAGCCAAATAAATAACAAAAACCAATGCCTTTGAATGGAGATAATGAATAGGTAAACAGCCCCAATAAAACATTTTTAATGAAGGGAAAATATCTTCTTAGTGTCTGCTCTAAGTAAGCTAATTGTGTCCACTTAGACATATCTTGGTGTCATTTAAGTAAAGATCAGTAAATGCTTTAAAGTTTTGATCATTAAATCTTCACCTGACAATGGGGGGGGGTCTCTCAAATAGATGTGCTTCCCAAAGTGTATTTGCTTCACGTCTACACGGTGCTCACTCACCTCCCACAAACCCCGGCTTGTAACGACTTGCCTGCTCCTCGATTATTTCTTTATTACTTACTTATTTATTAAGCACTTTAAAAACAACATCAGGGCTGACCAAAGTGCTGTACAATAAAACCCGACATATAAGACACACAATAACCAAAAGGGTAAGAGAAACAGAAACACATAAGAGCTGAAGAAGTTCATAATAAAGAAGTACACAGATAGTCGACATCTCACATGGGGTCAAAGGCCAGGGAGTAAAAGTGTGACTTTAAATACGATTTAAAGACAGCAAGTGAAGGAGCCTGCCTGACGTGCAATGGCAAATCGTTCCAGAGTTTTGGAGCTGCAACTGAAAACGCCCGATCCTATATTATCTACAATTCCACCCAGACTGGTATCATCTGCAAATTTAAACAGCTTGGCCTTTGATCAATTATGTCTATTAAGAATAGTAGCCAACCCAGTACTGACCCGTGAGGCACACCATGGCTAAAATCACCTAATTCTGATGAGGGTCTTCACACCACAACCCTCTGCTTCTTGAGTCTGAGCCAATTCAGCACCCATCTCCACACAATACCCTGAACACCCACTTCTTTTAGTTTGATGCCCAACTTCTCACGTGGCACTTTCTCAAACACTTTCTGAAATCTTTATATCTTAAGATAAATAATATCATATGCACCTTCCCTTTCTTGTCCTTTTTTGCTCCCTCATGGAATTCCAGTATTGGGCCGCTTGTCATTGCCCAAGCACATCAGTCCCGAAACAGTTCCAAAAATGCCCTCTAGAGGGGAAAATCCTTTCATAAAACCCTGGCTAGTAACACAGGGGACCACATACATAGAATCTTTGTAAAATAATTGATTTATTCTTAATGAAAATGCTCCGAAGTAACATGAGGCTCAGTGGAGCACAAAATGGCAAAAAGCAGTTGCCAGGAAAGGCAATCCAAGGTGAACAAAGTCCCAATGAAACCACCCAAGACAAGCTCAAAAAACACATCAGAAATTCAAAAATCCAGAAAACACAATAAGTATAAGCAGAGACACAAGGACACAAATCACCGCCTACCCAGCACGTTCAAACAAACTGCCAGGAGCTGTGGGAGACCCTCGCTTTTATAGGTGGTCCCTGGCGATGACTCTTGGGGAAACATCCACAAAACACATAGACCACACCAAAAGATATATAGATACACACAAAGTAAACAAATAACAAAATTAGCACAAACAAAAGAATCAAAATTGAACAAGAATTTGGAGGAAGCCTGACTGTAACATAACATCCAGCATGTCAGTCACACCCACCCTGCCCATGCTGACTGCTCACTGGTATGGCTGTTCTGGACTCGTATCCTCGGATATTTCTTCCCATTAATTTGCCTGTGATGCACATTATGTTAATTACTTGGATCTGCCTGATCGCACCTTTTAAATTCTGTAACTGAATAATATTTCCTATTTTGCTGTCGTTAGGAAATCCCCTGCACTCAAACTTAAGCATTTTGATAAACGCTACCTGGTCCTAATGGTTACCCTGATCTGAGCCTATTTAATTCAAACAGCTCTTCTCTCTCTACAGTTTCCAAATCCCTCACTGCCTCCTTAGTAGTCCTTGTTGCTGTTAGAAGTTCTCAACTTCTTTACATGTGAAAACTTCTGCTGAGAAATGCAAGTTTAGAGTCTCCACTATGTCACTGTCTCTTTATTTTGGTGTTCCAGATGCTCTTCATCTCCTCCTTGACTGCTCCTCACAGAATCTCTTTGGGTCACTTGTCACCTTTTCTATGATACGTGTTCTGTGAGATTAACACAGACCAGCCATTAGGCTAGTGGAACGTCTGGCTTAGTCAGAGCAGCTGAATCAAATGAGCAAACATTCAGACTATGATGTTTAACTCAATTTAGGCTCCCAAAGATCTCAAGAGAGAAACCAAATCTGCAGGGCACACCAGCCCATGGAAGTGAATACGCTGGTAAGCAATTGAACTCCATGTTAGAGAAGAGCACAAGAAGTTAAGAGGAGAACATCCAGTCCATCAAGCTCATTTGGGGGCTAACCTGTCCCCATATCTCATCTGGACTCCTAACTCTCACTTTTCAAATATTTCAGATACTAAAAATGTCTCAGTGATCCCCGATGTAGAACATCACTAAAATCACATGTCAAACACATTCAAAGAAATTCTGCTTTGCACTAAATAATAAACAACAAATCGTTCAAGGCCATAAATGTAAGGAGTTTGAGTTGTGCTACCTGTGCACTTGAACAAGTCCACCGTGGCTCTGTCTGCTTATCTTGTTTTAAGGAATATATCTGGAAGAAAAAAAAAAAACAAAATCTGCACAGCTACAATGTGAAAACCGCTGACCATCTGCTGGAAAGACCTCTGCGGCGGAGCGGGGCCTCCTTTGTGCTTTCTCTACGCGTCTTCCACAGATTGTAATGCTCTTCACGCACTGGGCTTTGTTCCAAAAAGAGTAAAGAGGTGTGCCTCATCGAAAATGCAAGGAGGTGTCAAGCGCCAGAAGATGAAGGTTAATACACACTGAGCCGCATTTGGTCTTTAGCGTGCTCGGTGCAAGGGGCTATATAAAATAAAAACTGATTAAGGTGCCTCCCGTCAACAAGTTTAGATTCTGCTTTCTATCTATTAAAGATCAGCTTTCCTGTCTACCTATGGGGCCTTCTTATAATGCAATCAATCTGCCTGTCATGCAGATCATCACGTAGATAATTAGGAAAGGCGCTCTATAACAGATGGACACATAGCACAGAAACTTTTAGACATATATATACTGTATACATTATATTTACAATATATGCCGTAATGGATGGACAGACAGCCTGACTGGGATGGAGAATCATGTGTTACCTGGCCAGAATGCCATAATGGAAGGATAGCCTGGGTGGAGGTACAGCCCAGTCACAGAGTAAGTTTAATGGATGGACTGGGGGAGACAGCATACCAAAGACCAGTTCATCCCCCAGTATGACAGGTGACAGTGTTTCTCTAGCATGGTATCAGTTTGAACACATCATAGGGTTCCATGGAACTCGCAGTTCAGAAGGACGGCCCTTTTGGGGTCCTTGGGTGAAACCAGAGCCTACTGTCTGGAGAAGACCTCCCTGTTTAGCGGAGCTTAGGCATGACCTGGGAACGCTCCTGCAGTGCAAGTCTATGGCATCAGAAGTACTGCTGGGTTCAACATAAGAGGGGCTGCCTCTCCTCGGTTTGGGAGTTGGAGTCGGGACGGGGTGGACAAGGTCAGGCTGCGCATGGGAGGCGTGGAATGAGTGAGAAAAGAATTCTGTTGTTTTGTGTTGTGTGCTGGAAGAAGGAAAATGAAAGGGTGCTGTTGTGTAAATAACAAGAACTTTCTCTTTTGATTTGATACATTTTGGTAATCCCGGAGGGGAATTTGACTTTTCGCATGACGTTTTGGAGGTCAGAGTGCAGGGTCAGCCACTGTACAGCAACCCCCGATGCAATTTATTTGAACCCAGGACTGTGTTGTTGCTATTATGTCTGGTGTTTGTATCTTATTTGTGGCACCTACAGGTCACTATATCTATATCTATCTATATACTGCATACATATACATATATATATACTGTATATATAGAAATATAAATATATATACAGTATATACACACACACACATCCTGGACCGGTGCACCCATGCACACACCTGCAGAGCATACTGGGAATTGTAGTCCCGTTGAGCAGCCCTTCTGTGTTCTATGGGTGCCACAAGGGGGAAGCTGCAAGGATGGACTGTTTCTTTTATTTTTTTCGCTTGGCATCATCTGTTTTCTGGAGAGCTCACCAGTTTTTGCACCTTGCGCATGAGTAAGGTGCTATATAAATAAAATGTATTATTATTATTATTATTATTATTATTATTTGTTTGATCTGACTTGAAAGTATTAATTTTAGTCCCATATATTATCCATTGCATAAATTTATCATTTTCCCATAATCACATGTATATATAATACACATATTGTCAAACATAAGAGCTCGGGCCATGTCACTTCTGATTTAGGTCACCTTATCTTAAGGGGAAGGATTTGGATGTGACACTGTCACTAAGCCAATTTCTATTTTCCCTAAAATAAAAAAGCACAATAAGGAGGAGCTGTGATGTCACTTCCACCCAAGTTGACCAACACTCCGCCCCTTCGGCCTTGCTTTATAAGGTCACCTGATCCTCAGACCCTGTCACACCCGACCAGGGACTCATGAAGAATGAAGAGAGGACTTCTGTAAATCTTTTTGACATTATTTTGATAGCCTTGTTTTTTTTTTTTTTTGCCATCTTTCTTTACCAACCTTGGACAAAAATAAGGTGGCACCCGTGGTGCCCCGACTCTTCTCCTGTTTATCTTGTCTCTTTTTACGCTATAAACATACTGTATATGTAGATACAAGCTTGTGTGTGTATATATTGTCAAACACACACGCTCAGGGAGTATCTCATGGGCAATGCTGAAGTAAGGCTGATGCAGGCTCACTAATTCTTTCTCCATTTTCACCATTAGAATGAGCCCAGGTGACCACTGACATCACTTCCTCCCTGCTGTAATAAGCCCCACCCCCTGCTGGTCCTGTCCCAATTAAATCCGCATTCTTCGGTGGTGGACCAGCATCCAGAGAGAACTTCACTTGGCACTCGGGAGACTTGGGTGAGGCTGGTGAAAATCACCCACGTCTTCAAATGTTTTCTTCTCTCTTTTTATTTGAACATCCTGGTCACTGAATGGGACATCCTATGTGACCCCCAACGCCTTTTGAGTTTCAGTTTGCTTTATTTACTATATATACACATATATTTATTGTATATGTTTATCATATATATTTGCATATAGTGTAGTCTAGAAGCTGTTACTCTCCTTCTAATTACACAAAAAAGGGTCTCCTTCCTAAGCCTGTGTGAATAACAATCTCAAATACACCAATAAGTGCAATAAAACAACATGTATGCCATTTTATTTTGCTCAAAGGATGGAAGAGGACCAGGAGACGAGATGTAGTCGACAGCAGGAGGGACGAGTCAAAGCCGAGAAGACAAAGCCAAATCGCTAATCAGAAATCAAAGTCGGAGGGACAACTGAAAATTCAAAAGCCAGAGATCGGAGTAAGTAATGTGCACAAGAACTCCGTTCGTTTGAGTTTTTAAAATCCAAATTCCGGAAACAAATGGTCACACTGATATTTGAGAGGTCGCACCGGTGGCATAAGACGTGGTGTTCCTTGGCCACCTTGGAGCAGCGACTCAGTAGCAGGAATGATAAGATGGCGGCCCAAATAACACTGCGGCAACGTGAAGTAAGTAATCTCTGTGATCAGAAGATGTCACACTGCACAGAAATGCTCCAGACATAAAGAAAGCCAAACTCCCTGGTCTACCTTGAGTGAACATCTCATAACACATTTGGAATTTCATCCACTTCTCCCAGTTCATCCTCTCCTTTGGGGCCACACAGCCCCCCACACCAGTGGTGTATTTAGCGGTGGTGGCCACTCGCACACCAGGACCTTCTTTATCCGCTCCATCAGGTTTGACCTCCCTACGCCATCCCAGTTAATGGAGGGCTTTGTCAAGAGGGAGTTCTTGGCCAAAGATGTCACAGGAGGCACCAAGGACAGCAAGAAACTGACGGTGGGGTCCTGAGAAGAAGTGGTGGAGGACACTCAACTATGGCTAGAGTCCACATTGAGGGCCCAAAAGGGGATGAAAAGAAATAAATGGGGTCAATCAGACTGCTGTTCACTCCTGCCACGTCAGCCAAACCATTCAAAGTCTGGGAAAACCCGAGCGGCTGGACAAAATGAAGACGTCAGGAGAGAGTGCTGAACTGAGGACCCGGTGGGGGGCCGCCACTCACTAGCTACGTACTCCACATCTGCAGATCTTTACAAATCGGGTGCACATCAGCTTTTCTTCCTCAGGGCTGTCAAACACAGAGAGAACATTCAATGTGGGAGCTGAAAGTTGAGCCATTGACACTCAATGGTGGGCTCATTTCCATCTCCTGTATATAAATTGGCATACACTGTACGTCCACAGCTCTATCAGACATCAGAAGAGCTGTGCCGAGACGAGCTCCTCCATCCTGATCTCCACAATGACAGCAAGTCGTGTTCTGAAAATGCCCACCACACCACTGGTCACTTATTCCACGCGTCTGAGTGAAGAACGTCTCTCTGGTTTTTGTGTGAAATGTCCTCTTAACGAGTGCCCACCTGTGTCCCCCGTGTTAAAGTACCAGCCGGGCTCCAGATTCCCCTCATAACCTTAAACACCTCAATCAGCTCCATTCTGGCAGCATGGGGCTCAAGGCAGGAACCGACCAAGACGAGTCACCAGTCCATCGCCTTGCCCACCTATCAGCACAACCCCATTGTCACTCACACCGGGACCAGTTTCTAATCACCAGTCCGCCTCACCAGTACACATCTGACGAGTCTCCAGAGACAGAGAGATCACACAAACGCCACGCAGGCACCCGACGCGGTTCAGCGGGTTTGTGTTTCTGGGTGCCGTCTGCATGTTCTGCCAGGCTTGTGTGATTTTCCTCGTACATTCAAGAGATGTGCAGTCGAGTTAACGTGTGTGAGGGCCCTTTGATGGACTGGCACCCTTTTGTAAAATAACGTCGAGTCCCCTACAGTCCTGCTCCCCACCACACCACTTGGTCATTTACTCCGTCTGGCCTTATGAACTAAGCTGAACCTCCTGCACTTTGAGTATGTGTAGCCAATGAATCACTTGGCAGAAGGGTGTGAGGAAGAGCTCCTTCATGCTGATGGCAGCGCCACACTGTCACTCCTCGCTTCTCTTAGTTCCAGTCATCCTCCTCCATTATTCACAAGTGTCTGCGACTCCAAGGTCTGCAATGGAGGAGAACGTCTCAGAGGAGGAGCCACGTCTCAGAGGACGTCCACCCCATCCACTACAGTATTTACAGGAGTGTGAAGAAGGAAGATGGCGTTCAGAGTAGAACCAGCCTTTGATGGCGAGGGAGCTGCCGCCTCAAGGAGTGAAAATCCTTGCAGTCCTTCCATCTTGCCTTTCTCTTAGCCGTTAAACGCTCCTTACGTTCTCTCGGCACGCGTGGCCTTCCTTCTTTCCCCTCAGTGAGCCTTTGTGCGGCTCACCTCGTGATGTTTACAGGTCCCTGGCAGAAGATGGTACTTAAACGCCATTGTGTGGATTCTTCTAGGCCAAGCCATGGAGTCGCCCCTGGGATCGTGGAAGCAGCCGCAGAGCTAACAGGTGAGAGCACCCTCTAGTGGTGTCCCCATTTAAAGCCTGAAAACAGTCCCCTGCCGCCTGCTAGTCTGCGTCCCACCATCCCCCCATGGCATCATCCTTTCTGTCGAAGAGCCGGGCAGCCTGCCTTCTGTCGTCCTTCTGTTGGATCCACCGGCTGTACTCAAGTGTCCTTGGGGAATCTCGCAGGCTTCTCTCTCCTCAGCATCACCCTCAGTGTCCTTCTCCGGTGCCATTCACCCTTGCCAGGCCCTGTCTGTCTGTCTGTCTGCCTGCCACACGTTTGGGTGATACCTGTTGGGACCGTCCTGGCAGCCCCTTACAATTATTGGTGAGACTGCTGAATGTCATTCGCCCATTTCCGTGTTATATCAGATCATATGCTGCTTATGCACGTTATAAGTGTTACTTATTATTTACTCAAGGCGACGTACAACATTTGAGATACAGTTGGCTCCACTTGTTTTCTTTTTCCAGTTGGATTACTGGCAGGTGAAGTGACAGGCTCGGGGTCACACAGTGGTGTCAGTAGGGAGTGTGAAGTCCAAAGTCTTAACCACCATGTCGAACTTAAACCAAGAGATTATTAAAAGAACATCGAAGCAGTGTCTACCTGTAATTTTTGTCAAACTCAAAATGTCATTTAAATTAAACCAAATTTAATGCTAAATACAAAACTTCCATATCCTGAAAACCTGCATCCTCCTCATACAAACGCTGAATGTAAAAAGTGTTCCTTTTATAAACTCTTGGCTTGCCACTGGCAATGCTGTGTTGGGTTTAACTTTAAATCTTGGACTCTGACGTGGCGAGTTCATATCCCACTCCTGACACCATTGTGTGACCACGAACAGGTCCCTCCACCTGCCTGGTATTCAATTGGAAAAGCAACAACAAATACAGAAATGGAACCAATTGTCTCTGCAGTGATGTAAGTCGGGTGGCATGGTGGCACAGTGGGTAGCGCTGCTGCCTCGCAGTAAGGAGACCCGGGTTCACTTCCCGGGTCCTCCCTGCGTGGAGTTTGCATGTTCTCGGCGTGTCTGCATTGGGTTGCTCCGGTTTCCTCCCACAGTCCAAAGACATGCAGGTTAGGTGCATTGGCGATTCTAAATTGTCCCTGGTGTGTGTGCCCTGAAGTGGGCTTGCGCCCTACCCGGGGTTTGTTTCCTGCCTTGCGCCCTGGGATTGGCTCCAATGGACCCCCGTGACCCTGTAGTTGGGATATAGCGGGCTGGATAATGGATGGATGGATGATGTAAATCTCTTTGAATAAAGGTGTCAGCTTGAAAAATAAATGGGAGTTAATCGGCCCCGTGTCTTTTGTTTTTGCACTTGGAGCAGAAGCACGTGAAGTGACTTGCCAAGGTTTTGAAGTCCAAGAGACTTCACCACAACACCACACCGCCTGCCTTATGCATGATACTCCGTTCTAATATATATGGCACTGATTGGTGATCCAGAAACTGCTGAATGAATGAACGAACGAACACAACTGTATTACTGGAATCAAACTCGCAGGCCAAATCGGGCGGAAGCGCGCCGTACGTACAGTACGCACATGTCGGGGGCGCGCAAGTCAAGGAGCTCTGTTGACAGAGGGAGGGTGCAGCTGTTAGTGGACAGCCTTCACGTCCTCATTTGAATAATGTGGCCTGAATATGTCACTTTATTTACGCTCCTTATGCTCAGTGTACGCTGCATCGACAACAAATTAAGTTGTAAATAAAAGACAATCGCCACCATTGTGTGCGTGTATGTGCGTGTGCGCGGGTGTTTTAATGCTGGCAATGTCCGGGTAATTCTATAAGGAAAGTATGAAGGCTTCAGAGAAAACTTTATTGAGCACAGTTTCCATATGTCAATATTATATATATATATATATATATATATATATATATATATATATATAAAGAGAGTGCAGTGAGCTGCGAAGCGCACTGCCGTCAAATCACCCAAATCGATCAAGAGGAAGAAAAAACAAAAAGAACTTTAACGCTTACCTTGACATCCGAAAAGAACATCTTCAGCATATTGGAGCTGGGATACCTCGTGTAAAAAAACATCAGCTTTGCCTTTTTCAAGTGATTAGGCGAAAGTCCTTCCTGAATGTGAAAAAATGTCAGTTAAGGAAAATAAAAGAAGGGGCGCGCACATTCAAGGCGCTCCCTACAATAAATTCTTATAATAAGGAGAGCGCGCACTTCACTCACACTGACTCACACACGCACACGTAGAGAAGCGGAGTTCGGAAAAGCTGCGCCAATACGAAAAGAAAAAGCAACTCGACTTTGTGAGTCTCTTTTTTTCCCCTCTTCTTACTGTGTACGTCAAGCCAAGATATATGGAAGGTTACTCAGCTGACAATGAAAAGGCCTTTTGGGGCAGGCTAATCAATAATTGTGGGATAGCAGATCAATAACTGCCTACTTACCCTAATAAAAGGCCCTATTTATCTGGAAACATCATTACCCTCCAGATTTGTAAACAGAATCTATTGAAGCGAGTCCCAGGAGAAAGTGAGGCTAACCGAAGCAATCCAGCCGCTCCAATTATCCTGCCGTTTCTTGGCAGTCCGCGGCGCGCCGCGAGTTACGGCGGCTTTGGCCACATCTGCGCCGCACGCTGGCCCTGCCATTTCTGCGGCAAATTAACGTCTTTATAATTTATCAGAAATGAAGATGCATGTGGAGAAAATCAGTGTGGCCCCACAAGGTCAATTAATTTTGGTGAGGCTGGTGGGGGTTGGATTTCTGTACGTTACAAAAGGCCGCTTTCTCTCTGAATGAATACATCTAAGATGTGATTTCTCAATTCCCGCTTTACACTACCATAATAGAAATGTGATCGTTTATCACTCGGTGGCACAGTGCTTAGCGTTGCGGATTCATATCTCCAAGCACCCTCATTAATTTGTCTGCCTGGTTACGGTCTGCAGTCCACCATACAAGCATATCTTTAGGTAAATGTCCATCTCAAGTCAGGTCAAATGCCATTATTGTCACATACCATCCATATCCCATATTGTAGCATACAATGGCACAAAATAACAGGAGCACCACAGTGTAGAATAAACACTGGACAAGTGCAGGACAGGGAAAGAACTCCAAATGGACATGCAGTTAGATTATTAGTCTTTTTCTAACTGCAGGGGGGGCTGAAGCCTATGCCAGCTAGCAAAGGGCACAAGGCAGAAACAGTCCCCTAGAAAGGGTGCCAGTCCATCACACACAGGCCAATTTAGCGTTGCCAATGCACCTGTGGGTGGACACCCACACAGACATGGGGAGAACATGCAAACTCCACACAGGGAGGACCAGGGATGTGAACTCAGGTCTCCTTACCGCGAGGTGGCAGCACTACCACTATGCCACCGTGCCACCCCAAATACATAAATAAAAACAACAGCAATATCTTTATGGTGGCATGGTGGTGCTACTGCCTCCCAACCAGATCACTGGGTTCACATCCCAGGGCCCTCCTTGTGTGGAGTTTGCAGGTTCTCCCCATGTCTGCTTCTGTTTCCTCCCACAGTCCAAAGATAAGCACGTTAGGTGGATTGGCGGTGCTAAATTGGCATTGACCGTATGTTCAACTTGAGAAGGCCTGGCACCCCATCCAGAGATTGTTCCTGCCTTGTGCCCAATGCTTGCTGAGAAGAGCTCCCTCGTCCCCATGCCCTGGGTAAGCAGGTTGTGGAGGTGGATGGATGTCCATCTTTAGGCTCCAGCTTATCAGTGACCCTGCTTGGGGCCACATTGGGTGTCACAAGAGGACCCTAAAGCTGTGGTGGTTTATATAGTGCCTTTCATAGTGAACACCATCTGAAAGCACTGCATACAGGAGGTGACTGACCCGGGGTCACAGTGGTGACTTCTCACTATTGTGACTTTACTGTGTGTAGCACCTGCCCCCAGAATCATCACCATTTTACTGGCAGGTGAAGTGACACATTTGGGGTCTCAGAGTAAGTCTTCATAGATATTACTGTATATAGTGCCGTTTGTATCCATTAACCACTGTAAGTACAGAGTGGTACAGTAAGGACGCTACTGTTTGCTCCGTATCACGATGATGTGTGCACTGGCAGGTGAAGCGGCTAAGTTCTGGAGACTGAATCTTGTGGTTTTATATAGCGCCTTTCTTCAATGGACACTATGACTGTTTCTGCCATGTTATCTCTGGCAGGAGAAGAGACTTCCCTAAGAAACATATTTTATTGTAAAGAGGTGGGTGAATACCATGCCAAGGTGCTTCACAGGCTACATTAGAGAAGTTTCCATATTTTAACTACATCATCATGTATTTGTTCATTATTAAATGAAGGGACTTCCTAAAGAATCATATAGTTTGTATAGCGCCTTCTATAGTGAACATAACGGATGGGCAGAGGGAGACCGCCTTGCAGAGCTGTGTGCTCCCCCAATATACCACGTGGCAGCACCCCTCTGCTGAGATGCCACACCTGCAGGGCATCCTGGAAGTCGTAGTCCTGATGGGCAGCCCTGCTGGGTTCCTTGGGTGCCACCAGGAAAGGGCTTCTCCAATTTAAGGAGCTTCACCAGAACCCTGAAGTGTTCCCTGGGTCCAGCATTATGGCACCAGGCATACTGACATAAAAGAGGCATCTCCATCTGATCCGGGCAAGTTGGAGTCAGGAGAGGAGAACATCAAAATTCACCTGGTAAGGAACGGAGGAGAAAGGAAAGTAAAGAAGAGGATCGTGTGAGCCTGTATGGTGGGTCATTATTAAATAAAAGCACATATTTGATCCTGGAACTTGGGTCTGTGAAGTTGTGTCTGGGCTTTGGGCCTCTGGGACGCCCTCTACAGGCCACAACAGGCCATTCCTGGAGGTCTGCTCATGACAAATAGGTTCTGAGGAAGACAAGTTGTCCTGGTCAGTTCAACCAATGATGGCATCTTAGTGGGGCGATGGACTGTATGTTGATTAGCACATGCAAGAAAGAACATGACTGGGAAAATAAGGACTGAGTTAACCTATTATATAGCGCCTTTCACATCTATTTATCTATCGAGCCACACATCAATCTGTCTATTATATAGCACCTTTCACATCTATCTATTGTGCCATGCATTAATCTGTCTATTATATAGCGCCTTTCACATCTATCTATTGTGCCATGCATTAATCTGTCTATTATATAGCGCCTTTCACATCTATTTATCTATTGTGCCACACATTAATCTGTCTATTATATAGCGCCTTTCACATCTATCTATTGTGCCACACATCAATCTATTATATAGCGCCTTTCACATCTATCTATTGTGCCACACATCAATCTGTCTATTATATAGCGCCTTTCACACATATCTGTCACTAATCATGGAGCCATCCTGCACGTTGATTAGCAGATGCAAGTCAGAATTTGACTGGACTCCGCACACGTGACACATATATAAACCAATCATATAGCATCTCCCACATTTATTTGCCTATCTATTATATATCACACTTCATGCCTATCTATTACCAATCATGGAGACGTGCCACATGTTGATGGGCACATGCACGTCAGAATTTGACTGGACTCGGCGCATGTGATAATAACGACACAATGAATCTATTATATGGCGCCTTTCACGTGTATCTAGTCATTCTATAGCACCTTTGCTGTGTGTGTATCACTAACCGTGGCGATGTGTTAATGGGTGTTTGGACTCTGCGCACGTGACAATAAGGACCCAATAAGCGGTACCCCTTACAAGGACTGAACTGCACTCCTTTTGTCGTAACGCCTCAGCCGCTGGGCCGCACCGCCCGTGTCAGTAGTTCTGAAATTGAACGGGAGGTGGACGGACGGACCTTCTTCATCCTCATCGCTCTTCTCGTTCATCACACTCGTGCCTTTTTGCTTCATCCACTGTCTGCTCTGCCCGCCTTCTACGCAAGCAAAGCCCACTGCCTCCAAAACTTTCGACGTCACGCCCGACCACAGCTAAAGAACCACAATTTTATTAAAGGGCCAAAATAACAATAATCGCCCCGAAAACGGACTGACATGTGCGTGATTGCCAACTTGTGGCATGGCGGCTCTTTGTGTTCCCGAAGCCTGCTGATTGCAGAGATGATAAGTCGAGATTGACGTGCCTCCTGTGCCAGGAGAGGCGCGCTGAAAGGACCCTCGGTGACCTCCATTAGACTGATAGAGAAGACTAAAAGAGCATTAGGCTCTCCAGTGCCATCTGTCAAAGGCAGCGCCTAACGAAGGAGGAAAAGACCGACCTGCAAGATGCCCTGGGGCCGACACGGACGAGCCGACAGCTTCATTCTCAAATGCCGGACGCCGCGGAGCCGGCGAGTGACAAGTGCGGATGTGGACAGAAGCGGCGGGTCCGTGGAGCGGAGCGCCTGGCGCCGCTCACTTGATTCGCAGATTTCCTTACAGCTGGCGTCCGTCCTCAGCGGCATTTTTAGGACATCGAGCCCGTGGAGACCATAAAGGCGAACGTGTGCAGACGTCTAACATGTCTGGAAATGCCAGGATGTCGAAAAAGAAAGAGCGAGCGAACGAGAACTGCAAACTGCACAGCTGGGAGCCAACACTGGACCCGCCGAACAGACTCGAACCCGCGGCAGTCCGTAAAGGGCTGACCGGGGACCTCCACAGTTAATGTGCCCACGGATGGCCCGCGATCTGCTCTGAGCAATGGCCGCGCTAGGCAGCTCCGTGGCACCAACTGCTCAGCCTCCTCCCTTCAAACGGTCACCCCTGGCACCTTTGAGCAATCGACCGGATTAAATAGATTTCTGTTAGCAATAAACTGGCGTCCCATTCAGAGTTGTTTCCTGCCTTACACTTCATGCTGCTGGAAGAGGCTGCGGCTCTGCGACCCAGAACTGGATGAACTTCATTTGATAACGGATGAAGAAGGAATGGATGAAGTCAAAGTAAAACTGATATCTGTAATTGTGTGGCCTCCCTGCCAGGGTTGGTTCCTGCCTTACACTTCATGCTGCTGGATGAGGCCTCAGCTCCTAAACCCTGAACTGGACTCCATTTGTTTTATAAGGCATAAGAATTATCTTAAAATTGGCTAATAACTCGCCCACATTTGGTCCCTGCCTTGCATTTAATACTTATGGAATATGCTCAGTTATTTGATAATAGATTAAGAATGAATGGATGAAATTAAAATAATATGAATATCTGTATTCAAGTGGCCTTCCATCCAGAGTTGGCACCTTCCTTACAGCCCCAAGAATCAAATGAAATGGGTCTGATAATAACAGACAGATAATAAATCAATATTTAAAGGCAGAGTGAAATGATTCTGCTTTTTCTTTAATGTGAGGTGAAGCGACTGCCTCGGGGTCACACAACGCAGTACTTAGGATTGTAGAGGCAGAGCCTTGGAAATGAAGCCACACTGAAGAGCAGGTAGAATAGCATTCATAGAAATGCTCCATCTGGGGGCCCTGTGTGGGACTGGCGTCCTGTCCGGGGTTGGTTCCTGCCTTGCCCCGAGTGCTGTTCTCACAGGCTGCACCCCCATGAATTCAAGTAAAAGAATCTGGGAATGGACGGCCAATATGTGAATAGTGCCTTGCCTTCCATGGTTGTCTGCTGCCTTACACCTCATGCTGCTAGAAGCGGCTCCAGCCCTGTGAAGTGGACTAAGTGGACCTCCCCCCCCTCCCCCACCTTCCTGAACTTAGCTCCTGCCTGGCACCTGATGCTGCCGGCCTAGGGTTCAACCTCCAAACAGAAAAGCAGTTCCTGTAAATGGACGGACAGAGAGACGCATCATATGGCGAGGGGACTGGCGCCCCCTCCAGTTTTGGGCCCAGTGCTGCTCAGGTGGGCTTTGACTTCTTCAGGGGTAAACAAGTTTGTGTAAATGAATGGATGGCTAACATTTACAGGTCATTTGTACCAACACACTTTGATATCCCAGTTCCCATTGTTGGGGCGCTATATAATAAATATAGTTTCTATCTGTGTGCTTAAACCAACACAGTAAGCCAGATGGGGGCCACAAGAATGGACATACACGGAGGGAGTGCCATAGATATATGAATTGAATTTTTAGTAAAATTAGACATTGAGTTGGCTCTTGTATTAAAGTGTGCAAAAAATAAAAGATGGGGGTCAATCCAAAGCCAGGCTGTCAATGGTCTGGGGTTTGCTTGTGGATTTCCCCCCCACATCCTCAGTAAACTGGTGACTCGAACTGTTGCAGTGTGTGTGTGTGTGTGTGTGTGTGTGTGCGTACAAGAGAGGCTCCTGCAATGGACTGGCACCTAATTTAGCTGGGATAGGCGCTGAGCCCCCCAACACCCTTGAGAAGGTTATGGAGATGAGATGGGCAGCACTGCCACCTCACAGTAAGGAGACCAGGCCTCGAGTCCCGGGTGTTCCCTGGGTTGAGTTTTTGAATGTTCTCCCTGTCATTGTGTGGGATTCCTCTGGGTCCTCCAGTTTCTTCCTACTGTCCAAATACACAAAGGTTAGGTGGATTAGTGACACTATATTGGCCGTAGTGTGTGTGTGTGTGTGTGTGTGTGTGGCCTGCCATGGACTGGCGCCCTCTACAGGGGTTGTTCCTGCCTTGCATCCAATGCTTGCTATGACTGGATGCTCAGAATAAGCAGGTGTGGAAAATAAGTGGATGGGCAGATGGAAGGATGGAGATGAAACATCTGAGAAGTACCCCTGCCCTCCACTAGAGGGCACATTCCAGTGCACAACCACACTGGCTTATCTCAGTGGAGGTCCAGCAAACGGTGGTGGTGCTGCAGGAAGAAACAAAGGGCACCAGAGTGTGGAGAGAGAGGAGGACATGGACCATTCTAGTTTTGACTTTCCTCAGAGGAGCAGGACCACAGAGAATGAAACACAAAATGGAAGATACGAAAGAGACAAATGCAAAGCTGGCACACAGCGGGGTCAACGACAGTTTGGCATGGATGGCAGAAACTTCAAACAATGGAGGGCTGGACAGCAAAATACAAGTCACTCTCTGGCCATTGTCAGACATTTGTAACATCCAGTCCCTGATCTTTAAGGGCCCCGTGCCCCCATCGTGTGCTGCACTGTAACCTATGTGGTACTGTATCTGTAAATCTGTAAATACACACTCTGTACCCACACAGAGCCACTTTAGCATCGCCTCATGGAGTCTGATGAACAGATGTATTAAATATCCTTGCATTAAAGTCCCCCCCCCACCACTTTGCTCTGACAGCCCACCATATATCCAGTAAACTGTATGGGTAGTGGGCTCTCATGTTGAACACTGGTGTGTCCCGACCTACTGTACCTTCATTTACCAGTATCTCTAATGGTGTCCCAGGACAAAATGGCTACCCTCGCATCCTCTAGGTGTATGCTGTACACTGGTGGTAACTAAAAGAGGGATGTGAAGCACTTTAAGTGGTTCAAAAAGAGCTCTATAAACGTACGTAACTCCTTAAGTAATGATCCCACTGCTGACACCACTTGCTTTGCTCTGAGCTCCTGCCTGCTGTGAATTGTTCCCTTGCTGGACGTGAATCTCTGCCCATTACTCCACTCACAGAAAGGCACAACATCACCTATACATCCATTTTCTGAGTCTAGCCCAGGAAAGTCGGCACAAATGCAGTCCCATCTAGCCACGTGCACTCACACTCATTCACACTCCCTCGCACACTTGGGATGGGAGAGAAAACCCACCCTGGCAGGGGTTAAACAGGTAAAGCCCCCATAGACAGTAATCTGGTCTAGAATTGAACAGGGGTCTCAGAAGCTGTGAGGTACCCTCGTGCTTCCTGGGGGCTTTGCTATAATTAATGTCCTAATACAGAGGGGAGTGGAAGGCAGGCGTTTAATACAAGCAGAGAAAAAAAACACTCGAGTGTTTAGCTAAGCGTCTCCCAGAGTCCCATGTTAATGTCTGCTCTGGTCATCCATCCACCCATCGACCAAAACCATTTCATTTCATTTTAGGCGCACTTGTTGTTGGCATCCATGTTGACGCCAGTTTGCAAACACTTTGGTCCACACACTCACTCCGTGACTCCATTAAGTTTCCCAGACCCTTAAGATCGATTTCTGCCCAGAGTTCCGGACGGACCCTTCCTTCTTTCTAAGACACTAAAGTCCAGTGTGTGATATCTGCAGGGCTGCTTGGGTCCTTAAGCTGTAAGCCTCTCTCTGTAGACACTTCGCTCTTCCCTTTCTTTGTTTAAACCCAGCAAAGTGACTGCCTTGGGGCCCCACAGCAATTTGGGGGTACCATCCAAGGAGCGTGAAGTGGGTGGCTTGGGTTTAGAAAGGGTCAGACAGAGCGAGGTGCCCGCACACCCACCTGCCTGGAGAGCCCCGGTGCCCGACGGATGATAAGAATATTCCTGCCGGCCCCCGGAGGTGTCAATGCTACAGTGAAGCTCGTCTTCCCAGAAAGCGCCGTCCGTTTCCAGGAGACTTCCGCGCGCGCCGCCCGGTGACTCACGCGGAGCAGATTCAGTAAACATCCGCAGCGCCGAAGGTAAGCCGAGCCCCTCCTCAAGGCCGGCCGGCCGGCAAAGAAAACGAGCCCAAATAAATATGAAGGAGTTAAAAGACAGGGAAAGGGGGGGCTGGTAGTCGGTAAACACCACGCGTCACGTGACGCCGCCCGCTTAGCCCGGCGTGTTTCCAGTCGGATGACATTCAGTTGAGTGCGCCATGCAAAGCAGACAATAACTGGTGAAATTTGAACCAGCTGCCAGGTGTAAAAAAAAAAAAAAAGATGAATCCATAAATTCATGAAAGACATCTGCTCGGGAGCAGAAAAGATGAGCGGCGGAGTGCACCGCCGTTGAACCCCGGTCGGTGTTCAAACAAGCTGTGCGCCTGTCTCCGCTCTGTGTTTACGAGGCCAACCGAGGACCGCGCACACAAATCACCTGCGGCCTTGAACCGGGCGAGCCCACCCATTCAGGAGTCCAACGGGACCCCCGAATCGTCTCCTGCAGCCCGGGATTTGGGTTCCTAGTTTGAGGCAGACAGAAAAAAACGTGGGGATTGGAGAGCGGACGAGAATGAAGATTAAGAAGCCAATTGTATAAAGCGTCCAAGCAAAACTGATCTTATCCGCCGTTAAGATGCTTTAACTGTGCAGTGCGCTCTGGGTATTCGGGTATCGGCTTAAGAGTCCCACAGCAGGAGGAATGACAGTGCAAACTGATTTTTATATAGCGCCACGACAAGGTGCTCAAGAACCAATAAGGGAACACCTGTACTGTCAACGGACATGCTTATAGTCGCATGCTAATGCTATGTGGTAGCTGAACAAGTAACATTACTACTTTATATAGCGCCTTTCATACTGAACACCATTCCAAGGGGCTTTACACTGTAATCCCCTCCTGTTTTGTGCTTAGCAGCACTAACAGCTTGGTGACCTGGTTAATGCCACACAGTGACCAAGAGAAGCTGACTAAACAAATTCAATTGTTATCTCATATTGCACTTTTCATCATGCAGCCCAGCAAACCAGGGTGCTTTCATTCTACAAGCATATATCAGTTTGGAGGCCTGCTGAAGGCCATCTAGAACGGTAACTGTTCAAATTAAATGATATCTTATATAGCGCCTTTCACAGTGAACACCATTCTACAGTATAACTGCTGCAGCCTTTTGAGGCCTGCTTATGGTTACACGGCGACTCAAAGAAGGTGACTGAACAAACCAAATCATTATCTTGTGTAGCGCCTTTCACACAGCAATAGCACAAGTAATCTGACATTGTTACGATATGTTCTTTGAGAGAAGAAGTAATTAACTCTCTTTCATGCAGTGAGCAGGGGGTGGAGATTCAAGTTATATAGTGCCTTTCATAGCAAAGATCACACTTCTTATTTAATAATCACGGCAAAGTGCTTTTGGGGCTTATGGTGTATGAGGTCTAGCAGAGGAAGTGATCAGCTTTAGATCACACAACACAAAGGTATTATATATATATATATATATATATATATATATATATATATATATAGAGAGAGAGAGAGAGAGAGAGAGAGAGAGAGAGAGAGAGAGAGAGAGAGAGAGAGAGTCTACCTTTAATAGTTAACAATGTCCCATTCACTTTGTAGGAATACTGTAATCATTTGATATTTCTGCTATATGCGCTCTGGTACATCAAGTAAAACTAACTATGGACTCTGCAGATTGAACTTATATAGTGCCTTTTATAGTAAACATCATCCTATAGACTATGGAGGAGTGATATTCTAATTGTGATATTTTTTGGCAGATGAAGTCATGAATTTGGAATCATGCAATGAGGAGGTGAGTAAGACATTGGCAGATGTGATTTTATATAGTGCCTTCCTATTCACTTCATAGGAGTGTAGTGTCATTATTTTTTAAATATCTGCTATAGGAACATGGGGCAGATGAAGTGACGATCACGCAGTGACAAAGTGGTGGACATTGAAAGTTGTGACTTTATATAGCACCTTTTAAATATATATATATATATATATATGTGTGTGTGTGTGTGTGTGTATGTGGTGGCAGCACGGTGGCGCAGTGGGTAGTGCTGCTGCCTCGCAGTTTGCTTCCCAGGTCCTCCCTGCGTGGAGTCTGCATGTTCTCCCCGTGTCTGCGTGGGTTTCCTCCCACAGTCCAAAGACATGCAGGTTAGGTCCATTGGTGATCCTAAATTGTCCCGTGTGTGCTGGGTGAGTGTGTGTGTGCGCCCTGCCCAGGTTTGTTTCCTGCCTTACGCCCGGTGTTGGCTGGGATTGGCTCCTGCAGACCCCCGTGACCCAGTAGTTAGGATATAGTGGGTTGGATAATGGATGGATATATATATATATATATATATATATATATATATATATATATATATATATATATATATATATATATATATATATATGTCCTATTTATTTTATCAGAGTAATGCACTTATTTTAATATTTCTGCTCTGATGGATGAAGTAATGACCTCTGTGTAATGCAGAGAACAGGTGGTGAAGACTAACGTTTTATAGTGCCTTTCATAGCCAATGCCACCCCCTTCTCTTTGTAAGAAGTTATATTTCACTACCTACCTACCTCTATATAATGTGTGGTGTAGCGTGGTGGTAAAGACTTTGGACTTCAAACATTGTGGCTCACTGTTCAAATCCCACTAGTGACATTGTGTGACCCTGAGCAAGTCACTTCACATGCCTGTGCTCCAAAGGAAAAAAAAATAATCAAAACCAAATATACCTGAACTGTTATGAACTGTTTTGGATAAAGGTGTCTGCCAAATAACAAGAAACAATATAGTGCCAGGACCGTAAAAACGATTCTCTGTTTAAGCAGGTGAAGTAACTACCTGAGGGTCACACGAAGAACAGTGTTTGGGCTTGGACAGACAGCAAGGTGCTGTGTAGTTCCATATGTTAACCACTAAGCCACCCTGCAGTGCAGGTAGAGTAGCACAGACACAAATGTTCCATCTAGAGGCCCTGCGGTGGGCCGGCGTCCCATCCAGGCGTGATTCCTGCCTCACACTGGATGCTGCTCGAATGGCCCTCAGCCCCCTGAATTAGACGGACCGTGTGCTGCTGTTCCCTTAGACGTAAACACAAGGTCGGGGGGTGTCAGATGTAAGGTGGCCGTGGACACGTCACTGCCGGCCAGCTCGACCCCTGTGTCCTCCACGGTATCCCCGCGTCCTCGTACGTCATCTGCGCGGCATGCAAAGCGCGTTCACCTGCGCAGATGTCTTAGGCCGGCACGGCCGCCCGGCTGTGCGCTTCGGTTTGCCTTATGCAAATGTCGCCGGGCCTGAACAAGGCTATTTTTCTTGAGATGCAAAGAGGCCGTGTGACAAGGAAGATCACGACGCTCACGGCCAACAACAATTGGCTGTCTGTTTCTTGGACGATTTGAATAAAACTTAATATTTGATTATAAACAGATCCATTTGCAAATATCCCGAACGCCCGCCGGGATGAAAGGCGCCCCTCGCAGTGCAGGTGTTACTTTCTTGGCGTCTTAAAAAAAAAAAAAAAAAAGGAAAGGAAAGAAAAGAAAAGCATTTAACCCTTCCAGTGCTGAATTAAAAGAGGCGAACTTCACGACTCCGCTTGAAGTTCTAATGGAGACGAGCAGCCACTGAAAGTTCTACCAAAAGTGTACCAACACATCTCGAGCCTTTTGAACGATGTGAAAGTAAACGGGTGGAATGGGAAAAGAGACGGAGCGGAGCTACCTGGGAACACCTGTCAGCATTGGCTACCTGCGGGAGGGAGTGGGCCCGCGCACGCGCATATGCACATGCACGCGCAACCCAGCTGGCTGCTCAGCAACGGCGAACGGCGCTCGGTGTAACGGGGCCGATGTCAACATCTAAAGGGCGACGAGAACGACAAGAAGAACCTGAGAGGGGCTCGAGCTCCTCGGTCGGGCAGGGAAGAGCATCTTTATCCATCTTAACGGGCTAAAAACGTCAAGGATTTAACAAAAAAAAATGTTACTGCGGAGCAATAGATGGTTAGTGCAAGAAAAGAAGCTCCAGAGACACCACGTCTTCTGTTTGAAGGCGCCTTCACTAAAGATGGCCTATTTGGGACTGCAGAGATTATAAGAAAAAAATCCTTTTGTAAACAAAAAAGTGTTTCACTCAGACAGATGGGAGGGGAAAAAAAGACAGACTTTGCCCTTCAAGTCCCAGCGTAGATGAGATTTCTCTTCGTTTGCACTTTTCTGCCTTTCAAAAAGCATTTGCTTTGTGTGTTTAAACACAAAACACTTCTTTAGTCCGACTGAACGGAGGTTAATCAGGCGTAGTGGGGACGGCGAGAGAGGCTTAGAGGGTGGGGAGCAGCGCGCGGCATTAGCGGCAATAATGGGATCAGCAGCGTGTTCGTCCGGCATCATCAAACCTAATAACGAACGTCTGAAAGGCTTTAGACGACCGAACAAGTTGTAACACAAGACTACTGGGAGAACCCGGAGGTTAATGGATAAGCCAATGACTGGCGATTAATTGAAATCGAAGGATCTCTCCGTGCCGTACGCTCTCGGGGACAGCAAACTCCTCGAAATCCGAGCGCGGCACAAAAAGAGCGTTACAACGGACGAGTTCTCGATCAAGTGAAGAAAGAAAGAAAGAAAGAAAGAGAAAGAAAGAAAGAAAGAATCTACTGATGATTACTTGCCTTTCCTTCCAATACAATTTTATTGTAAGAAACAGATGTTGTATACAATTCCTCTGCTTCCAATACCACGTATAACCCCAGTTATACATCTCGCTTGATCGATATGAAAGGCACTATATATCAAGGAAATCTCTAAGACAGGCAGATAGACATGAAAGAGGCTATATAAGCTAGGTGGGCAGATATGAATGATGCTATTGAAGATAAGTAGAGATATAAAGTAGCCCTGATTACATTCTGCTCCTTATAATAAAATTTTATAAATACATTATTGTAAGGAACACAAACTGTTAGACACCCTGATTCCAACAACACCAGTTATAATCTCACAGGCAACTAATGAACTATATAATAGAACTCAGACAGAGAGTTAGATGTCAAAGGTGCTATATACAGTAAGGTGGGCAGGTAGATATGAACGGTCCTGTATAAGGTAGATATGGAAATGGCTATATAAGAAAAACAGAGACATAAAAAATAGTGCTAATTATATTCTGCTTCTTATAATAAATTGCTAAATGTAAACAATTATAAGGGACAAAATGTTACTAAATCTGTTTTCTGACAATATTAGTTAAATCTTACTAGATAGAGAAAAAATGGACAATATATAAAAGAACTCTGCAAGACAAATAATAAATAAAGTATTGTAAAGAAAAAAATATTATCAGATGTCTTTTCCAACAGTACTAGTACTATAAATCTCATTGTATGGACATTAAATATACTCTATAGTATATAAAGAAACTCTTTAAGATATATAGATAGATATTTTAGCGTAGTTGGCAGGATAGATAGATAGATAGATAGATAGATAGATAGATAGATAGATAGATAGATAGATAGATAGATAGATAGATAGATAGATAGATAGATAGATAGATAGATAGATAGATAGATAGATAGAGGGCACTATATAATCAATAGACAGACAGACAGACAGACAGACTATGCTATGCTTTGCTCTCCTGCTCACTTTTCCCTCCTCCAGCTGTTGGTGCGAGTAGCACACCGCAATGACACCGCAGCGCAGACACACGCACACACACTTGTTCAAAAGGATATTGTACTTCCTGAATAAGGCGATATCTCTGCCATGTCTTGGAGGTCCCCACACTCGGACTTTATTAGGGACAACGACAGGCCCTCGTTGGTGCTGCCCGTGTGTGTTGGTGAACAAGAGCGATGGCTCATGTGGTTTGATGACATCTTGGTCCGCAGGCTGCTGGTTTCTCTGGACAAGTCCAAGGATTCCGGAGAGGCCCTGTCCTTGCCCGGATAGGATGCCGAAGGGGCACCTAAAGGGTTCTGAAAGGGGTATCCCATGAGAGGAAGGGGAAAGGGGTGGCGGAAGGAGGCCGAGCCAAAGCCCACTGTTGCCGACAATGGCGAGGGGTGCAGGGCAGGGTGGTGGTGGCTGGCGGAGGCCGGGGCAGAGGCAGACTGCTCGGAGGAACTCTTCCGAACCACCAGGGGCAGCGCTTCTGTCTGGTCATTGGAACTGGGGACCTGTATGCTGCCAAAGGTGTCGAGGGGGTTGGGAAGGATGACATCACCGAAGCACTGCAGCCGCGGATTGGCGGGGTGGAAGGTGGGGTTCTCCCCATTGACCGCAAAGCGGGTCGGAGGCACCTGAAGAGGTGGGAAGACCTGAGGGACTGGGCGTGGCGGTTTGGAAAACACCTTGACCACCGTGTCCACCACCTGCGACATGGCGGTGTTCAGTTCCTGTTTCAGAGTCTCGGCCAGCTGCTTTCCTTCCGTGTGCATGGACGCTGGCCCCTGCTCCTTGCCCCTCTGCCCGTCTCTCTTGTGCTTCTCACTCTCTGCTACCATCGCGTGTTCCCTGATGAGCGCCCGGGCCCGGTCGATGAAGTGCCCGGGGTCCAGGTCAGACATCTCGTTGTCCGACCTGTCGGCGGTGGAGTCCAGGGCCTGGTGGTCCATGCTCTCCGAGTGCAAACTGTCCTCCGACAAATTTCCATCCTCGTCGTTTTCGGAATCGGTGCTGTCGTAGATTTGGTAAAACTTCTCCTGCAGCTGGCGCAGCTGCTTCTGCATGTCCTCCAGCTGCAGCTTCAGTTGCCGGCGCTCCTCGTGCTTCTGCTCCTTCCTGGCCGAGACGAGCTGCTGGAAGCTCTGCTGCTGCTGCTGCGGCAGCTTCTGCTTGCGCTTGTTCTCCCGATAGCTCTCCCGGGGGCTGGGGGGCTGCGGGACCCCCTCTCGGTCGTTGTCACCACCGCGCAGCGTGACGCTGGGAGAGTGGCTCATGCCACGGATTATGTTCTCCACTCGCGCCCTCTTGGCTCTCAGGTGCTCGTCGCTAAGCCGCTCGATATCAAACTGGCTCATGGTGGGCCTGCTGAAGGGGGAGAGACACTCTGGGGGGCTCTCTCGAGAAGAGTTGCTGCACGCATCCTCCTGGTGGATTTCGGAGCCCGTGCTGGAGAGCCCGCTGCCTTGGAAGCTGGCCTCGTTGCCACCGTTTTTGGTCATGTTGCTTTTCAGCAGCTGGGAGATGATGGTGGCGCCCGGGAAGGGGATCATGGCATCTTCATAGGAGTTTGCCCTCTTCAGCAGTTTGCGCAGCACGTTGGACTTCTCGCTATCTGCATGCTGCACCACCGAGCACTCGACGTCCTGCTCCGAACCGTGGGGATTCATGGCACTGAAAACCGTGGCTCTGGCTTTAGAGAACACCACAGATGCTGCCCCTACAGTCCTTTTCACTCCAATGTCAACTCTTCTTCTCTTGGTTTGTCTGCTTAAGAGGGCTGTGCTGTCATGGTCAGGCATCACTGGACTGTTATTGTGCCATCTTCAAAAGCCTGTCAGCTGGGCACAGCTCGAGCGAGAATCCTGGGAACCTGGCCAACAAAACAAAAGGACTGATGAATCATTTTCTTTAAATTTCTCCAAGTTTCCTGACCTCAATCCTGAATAAAACATAAAATGCACGGGGCATACTGGGATTTATGGCACATTACCGTTATTGCAGTGTATTAGGCAGTCTGTTTGAAAAGAGACATTTTGGAATATTTCTGCTCCAGTGATTAAAGATGGATTAAGATTAAAATCACACGCGCAGGCACTCAAACATACAGACATCAACACGGACATATGGAAGGGAAGAGCGGGGCTGGCGGACGGACGGACAGAAGTACCCTATAATGGATATGAGATGCACTGTAGGATAGACAGACAGACAGACAGACAGATACGACAAGTCAGGCGGAGAGACGCGCAGCAGAATCCCAACTGGTAAATTAACTCTCTGCGATAAAGTAACCCGGAAATGTGTTTGTATGGAAACATTCTTCTTTATTCACACCGAGTGTTACTTTTAACACTGCAGGATGTGATGTTAAGATAGACATGAAAAGCAGCATATTTGAGATGGGTTGGAGTGGCGGTGCAACGTAATCGATGTGAAAGGCACAATAAAATGGAGACAATTTACATATGTGAAAGACATTATGTAAAATAGATAGATAGGAAATGCACCGTACACATTAAGGCAGTGTGTAAATACAGACTGAGAGGAAAGACACTATAGATAAATGGAGGGACAGAGCAAAAGTAAAGGTGCTACAAAGGTAATAAATCACTAACAGATATTACGACACTATAGAACAGAAACAGACATATCAAAGGGACTCGTGCTGCATATTAGATAAAGACGTATAACAGGCACCGTATTAGAGAAAGGCAGTGTGTAAAAGATAGAGTGATAGGACAAGTGTAGAAGACAGAAAGAAAGAAAGAAAGAAAGAAAGAAAGAAAGAAAGAAAGAAAGAAAGAAAGAAAGAAAGAAAGAATGGGCCTGAATAGCTTGGGTTCCTTATTAAAAAAAATGTAATGATAAAGAAAATAATTTTTCAATGCGCTTTTCAGCAATCCAAAGTCAAATCAGAGTTTCAAACATTTGAGTGGCTGTAAAAAGGCGCTACATTAAGCCACCAGACAGACAGACAGACAGACAGACAGACAGACAGACAGACAGATAGATAGATAGACAGACAGATAGATAGATAGATAGATAGATATGAAAGGCACTATATAATAGATAGATAGATAGATAGATAGATAGATACTTCTGAGAAGGAAAGAAAGACTTTGGTGCTAATTAGCTTCAATTGCCTATAATTGATTTGATTTTTTTTTTTTTTTTATTAGTAACACAAACTGGACACAAGTCGTTTTTCAGCCATCCCAGTTACAGTCCCAGTGCTATGAAAGGCTGACGTTGAGTTCAACTGATTGTAAGGCACTTGTGCTGCTCGCAGAGATTTCCCTACATGATGGCTCTTTTTCGGTTCATGGTAATGCCATTTGGATTTCATGAAGCTCCTGCCTACTTTCATAACTTGATAAATAAATATGAATATGAAAAAACAGACTTGTTTGTAACTCGATGACCAGATATGAAAGGTGCTATATAAGACAAATGGGTATAGGTAGCCAGATAGATTCATGGAAATTATGGCTCATTATATTTGCTTGCTTATAATTAAACTGTTTAGTATTTTATTACATTATTGTAAAGGACAAACATTTTCTTAAATCCCAGTAATGCCAGTTATATATTTCATTGTATAGATTGAAATGCCTTATATATAAAGGAACTTTATAAGATACTCAGACTGATAGACAGATTTGAAAGGTGCTACATACTGGGCAGATGTACATGGGGACATTATTAGATAGATAGATAGATAGATAGATAGATAGATAGATAGATAGATAGATAGATAGATAGATAGTGTAGTTGGCAGGATTAGATAGATAGATAGATAGATAGATAGATAGATAGATAGATAGATAAATAGATAATTATTATATTACTGTAAGTAACAGACATGTTATATAGAGAGAAGTATTGAACGACCAAATAGACGAGCAGACAAATAAACGAATCAATCTGCAGCAGTGATACTAAAATATCCCCACAGTTCTGATGCTGCATTCCTACAGAATAAATAAAAAATAGCCCTCCTGATATACTGAAGGCGCCATACTGTAAAGTAATTCCCTACACACGATAAATAAATTAAACGATAATTCTGACTGGAACAATTTTGAAATAAAAAAAAGGTTAAAAAATATACTTTAAGTAAAAACGTGCCAAAAAACAATTGAACTCAAATTCTATTATTGTCTCATTTTGCACAAAAATGCCTCCCGGTGACAAGTGCAGCCGGCAATGGCGGGACAGCCGCAGCGCTCATCCTGGTTGTCCGACGTTCCCACGAAACACTGCCGGCCGGCCATGCGAGCAGATGGGGGGCTCACGGAGTCGGTCGTCGGTGTCACTGCGGCGTCGATTTACTACCCAGAGATTAATGTCGTGACAGATGACTTTTTAAATTGTTATTATTTTTACATATCAGTGTGAGAATGCTGGGCCGTGTAATGAAGTGAGAAGCACTACATCAAAATAAAACGGGTGTTGCTGATTCAGAGCATAATTATGACCAGTGTGTCTGACACTTTTGCTTAATCTTAATTCTCTAAACCGATTCACGAAGTGTTTTGCTGCTTTTCTGCGCAGGCTTTTTACTTCAAAGTGACATTTCACACCGAAAGTCCCCGCTGCGTCTGCAAGTGTTGCACACAATTCGGTTTGTAACTCCAGCCTGCCGTTACTTGTATGCTGTCAGTAAAACGAGTTGGCTTGACGCGGACGTCGTTCTTTTTGGGTTTCAGACTCCATTAAGGTAAACAATATAAAGTGACAGTTGGCAGAGGGTTAAAGTAAGCCATTTTTATTTATTTATTTATTTATTTATTCCTCTCCTGCGGGACCAATGGCTTTCCGAGGAAGTGCAATTCCCGGTGCGTTCTGCGCTTTCCAGCTCCTTTCACTCGCCGTGCCGGTGCGGCGATCACGTCGGGGGTCCCGGCTGTGTGTTTATCAGAGCCCCCGTAGCCCCTTCCGAGTCTCCCGCATATTAAGCTTCTCGCTCGCTCGCCCAGCTTTCTGGATTTGCTGCCACCAAGTTTGAGTCACCTGTAAAAACATCGGGACAGCGTCTGTGACAGGCCTGGCAAAACGCCTCTCTATTCCGACCTAAATGGCATCGTTTGCAAAAAGAAAAATGTGATGGCTTTCTGTTATTGTTTTTGTTCAAAAGCAACAAGAGTAAAGTGTAAGTTTCGTTGAAATCCTTTTTCTCTGCCTGCTGCTGCGCTCATCGTCTGCCTACCCGGTCCTTCAACCTTCCTGTCGCTGTGCTGCCGCCGTCAACTCCGAAGTGTTTGGAAACTTTCGAGGGGCTCTAAAATGTAACAAATGCCGTATTGTGAGTCGGATTTGGAAGTTCGCACAGGGGGATTATTCAGAATTTGGAGAACAATTCAAAACAATGAAAAAGGGACGTGCACGACTTGTAGTGAGGCGGCAATGAAGCGATGAGCGTTAATTGGGTTTCGTTCATAAATTATCATCTCTTTAGCGTGTTTATCAGCGACATAAACAATGCAGCGCACTTTGTAATGAGCTCCACGACAGATACAAGCTGCACGGTGGTCGCGAGCAAAACAAAGTCCTCCTGTCTGTTGTAAGACAATCCGCAAAAACGTCTCCTTCGGTGGCAGGCGGCTGAGGAAATGTGGGAAAGTGAAAAGCAAACGGCAGCTTCACACCTGCTGACGCTCAACGGCAGCGGGGCCAGAGCGCTTCTTCGGAAGGGGGCTCTCACAAGAAGGTTCCAGAAAGAGCACTTAGGGTCATAACTGGGTCCACAAACATTAGATGATTACAGATTTGTACAACTGAAATGGACTCGGGATTTAAAAAGGCCCGGTCCCGTTTTCCTTGATTTGTTGTACCTGCCGGGTCACCTACCAGACGTTAAAGATTTCTTAATCTTAAAGAGCTCATATTCGGAACGCCTAAAGAACCAAATTCACACGCAAAGAACCCTAAAAGGTTCTACGTGGGCCCACACAACCCGCACCGTTATCTGTAAGCGTGTGCTGTGCTATAACGACACGGGGTAGAAACCTGTGACAGACCGTCAGATACAAGGGTCGTGCAGAGACCGCCGGAATGAGGCCTGTGATTTAGTATACAGGTAGAGATGACGTAATCTGAACCCCCAAATGAGTCCCAACAACACCCAAACTTGATCAAGACTCGCCATCAACTAACAATGTCACACGGGATGGGCGAGCGTCACAAAACCGATTCACGAAATGACCGGTGCCGCGTCCCTGGTACAAATCAAGGTGACAGAGATGCCATGGGGGGGTGGGGAGGGCATTCAAATATCCTCAAAGAATCCACCCGCGTGAAGGTTCCAGAGAGGAGAACCTTTATTGAATTAAGGATGTGCCCATTTATTAAAATAGCCAGATAACAGATTTGTGAACGGAACTCTCACTGCCTACAATAATGCCAGCTCGGTCCAGGCTTTCTGGATCTGTCAGTATATTCTGCCTGGTATAGTGAAGAGTTTGTCCACGAATTTGGAGCCCACCTTCCCAGAATTAACTGCTTCATTGTCAATAAGCGAGCAGAGCTGCCAGTAACCACACCAGCCAGTAAAGCGCCAGCATTGCGAAGAGTGGAGATGGACCTGCCCTGCTCTGGCCCTGGCAAACATTTCAATCCAACAAGTTTTCATTTCTGTCAAACACGTCTTCATTTTTAAGTTTCAGTGAAAGGTCAACGTTCACACCGAGTATCCGAATCAGTTTGTGAGCAGCAAGCAAGCAGCCATTAAAAATACTGAGAAGTCAATCACACGCTGCTAGAAATAAAGGGTCAAACGAAAAACAGTCTGCGAAAGAAATGTACGGCCACGTCTAAAAGCAGTAAATGAACTGCACAGCAAGTAACTGACTTACTTGAACTGTTTAAAAAGTGCTACCTGTTGTACATTATAAAAATTAAACTAGACAAGTAGACGTTTTTTGGATTTTAAGGTCCTAATCATAAAATGAACAATTAAGCTACGTTCTGTTCTCTGATTTTGTAAAATTAGTATTACAATCCCACTACAAACAATGACAACAAAACAATGTCAACATGTAATGCAGGTCTCTACCTGGGAGGAAAACTCTTTGAATTGAACAAAGCGGCCATTCCGCTCAATAAAAGAAAGAAAAATCAACTTCAACCGGCTGCACACAAGCTGGAAAAGAAAGAGCCGCCTTATGTGTGTCAATTGTGTCAGGAGGGGCCGAAAATACAAGACCTCTCAGGCTGGCATGAAGTCGTGCTGACAATCCCCTCCGTGGTAACGAGATCTAAAGAAAGTGAGACGCACCTGTCTTTTCAGACAGAGCCACAGTGAGCACGCGCGTGCGCACCCCCGCGCCCGCTCACTGTCCATACACGACGCACCTGTCTCTCGGCACGCATGCGCACTGCGCCACCAACTTCCAAACCTCTTCATTGGGCTTACAAAGACCTGTTTTTTTTTATTTTTTGATTCCCACATTTTGTGTTTTCGGGTGATCTCTCCGCAGTGGGGTCGCTTAATTCCCGTAGCGAGGCATTTAAATGGGCTGCCCCAAACTTAAAGTCCAGGGAAAAGAAAGGTGCGAGTAATGTGAAAGTAGAGCTGGGAGGAAAAATGGGCATCGAATTAACGAGAGAGCGTTTATACCGAAATACCCTGCTTGCAAATTAAATCTTTTATTTATTTGTTTATTTAACTTTATTTGGTTTGACCAGATTGCGCACTGACTGCATGATATGACGTAACATGTAAAAGAACAAACACGCGATCCACTTTTCGTTATTAGATAGGTAATCACCTGCAAGTTTAGACCAAACCACGTCGTTATTAATAATAATTGTTACTATAATAATAAGAGGGGCTGGCAAAAAAAAAAAAAAAGTTGCGTTACGAACTTTCGAGCGCATCCAGTCGGAGTACAAAAGCCGTTGAGTCGCGTTCAGCACGATTAGTATAAGAGTCACACAACTGCAACCCATGCGACACCAAAAGAAAGAGAAAAGAAATGTAAGCAGATTGGACTCCGGGGTCACCGAGGGAAAACAATAATACAGAAGTAAACATGCAAATGACAAGCAAATGCTTCACCTGACCAGATGAAACAAAGTCTACAGAAAAGACAAAGAGAACATATGCTAGGATGAGAGGGGAGCGCGACCGGCAATCGCAGCAATCCTTGCGTTTTTCAGACGTTATTTCTAAGACACACCGCGGTGGGAACTGATCAAAGTTAAAGAAACTAAAGGTGGGAATACAAGCAGTAACTTTACGGGAATAAATCTATTCGCTAGTCCAATCCATGCAGGGTGAAGAATAACGCGTCCCCACCGGATCTTCCCAACATCATTTTACATTTCAAAAACGGACAAGCGAAGCGCAGAAATCAGAGTACAAATAGCCCCTTTCTCCGGTGGGCAGGCTCACAAAGCACGAGAGCGGAGGACAAGGTTACTTACTCGGCGGATGAGAGAAAAGTGCGTCGTTTCTTCTTTCCCCCTGAAATGGAGAAGAGAGAGAGAGAGGAGCGCGAGGGGCTGCCCGCCCGCCTGCCGCTGCCGCTGATGATGAATATTGTAATTTCTCAGCAGCGCTATGCGCGACCCGAGCTGGGCTCTTGTGCGCCGCTCTCCTTCCGAGGCTTGTAATTGTCTGTCTCGGCGGCGAGAGGAGAGGCGAGGCGAGCGGGGCTCAGCTGAGTTGCTGCGCTCTCCCACCAACAAGATTCACTTTAAGACTCGGCTGAAGGAAACAGGAAGACGGCGCGTCATAATCATCGTGATGTAACAATCCCACCTACCAATAAGAAGCGGCCTGAGGATTTAATGGGATACAAAATGCTGAAGTTTGCCGAAAAAAAAATGAGAAAGGCGTAGGTAGTGCGTGTGGTCTGTAGAGGCCGAGAGCATCTCCTCGGCTCTCCGCAGGAGATGTGCAAAAAAACAATAATCGGTCTCGTATATTTGTATCGATTAGTTTGCTTCTATCAAACCGTGCAATAGAAAAAGTCCATTTTACCCTTCTGTTTTCTTCAACCTTCCCAAGACTGAAGAGTATGTAAATGTGCGCCAAAGGGGTCCAGTGAAATGGGAAGAGAGGACGCCCTCGGAATCTGAAACCCCAGCTGGACTAAACTGGACTGGACCGGACTGGGTGTGAGGGGGGTGCGGGTTTGGGCGCCGTCATCCGAGGTCCGTCTTGACCCAGCTGGAGGTTTAATCCCTCGCGACTCCTGTGCGTGTGTTTTGTTGACCACAATTTATGACAGTAAATGGAGCACCCTGGGGCTTCTGGATAGCCGTCTCGGCCCCGAAATGTCCGAATGGCACCGCACCTAAGACGAGCTTTACGAGACCTCGCCAAATGAACCTGTCTTTTCTATCATCGTTTGGTCTTTATCGTTTGTCATCGCCCATTTTCTCGTTCTCTTTTAATTCGTTTTCTTTTCTCTTTTGTAACTGATGTACATTTACGCATTAAAGAAAGAGGAACAGATAAACCTCTTCAACGAAAAAAGTTACATTTAGAGCAAAGCGACGAGTCCGTAAGAAGATTCAAAAGACACATTTGAAATACAACTAACTAGAAATTATAATACAAGGTCAGAGTGGGGAATGTCACCTCATCCGGAAAGAATCGTCCTCCTCTGATATGACTTCTTCATGTAAACTGCACGTGCGATGACAGGCGACGGGCGCGGGCCAGCAGCTTCGGCCGGGAGAAGAAATGCAAGGGGAGGCGAAAACTGGCCAAAGGAAACGAGAGAAAACTTGGATGGGGACAGGCGGGACAGCTGAGCGTAAAACGGGGACGGCAACTGAATAAAAAAAATAATAATAATAATAATAATAATAATAATAATAAACACGCATACTCTGATATTTCCAGGGGTGTTTGTTCAGGTGAATTGTTTTGAAAGGCAGCATGCCTTGTAATCTAAGCAGTGCAGTTATTATTTAAATAAATTTATTACTATAGATAGATAAAAAGGAAAGGCACTATATTGGATAGATAGATAGATAGCGTAGTTGGCAGGATTAGACAGATAGATAGATAGATAGATAGATAGATAGATAGATAGATAGATAGATATGAAAGGCACTATATGATAGATAGATAGATAGATAGATAGATAGATAGATAGATAGATAGATAGATAGATAGATATGAAAGGCACTATATGATAGATAGATAGATAGATAGATAGATAGATATAAAAGGCACTATATGATAGATAGATAGATAGATAGATAGATAGATAGATAGATAGATAGATAGATAGATCTATACCATAGGTGGATGTGAACGCATTATATCATGATAGATAAATGTGAAGCATATTATAAATTAATAAGTGTAAAAGATGAGAAAGAAAGAAAGAAAGAAAGAAAGAAAGAAAGAAAGAAAGAAAGAAAGAAAGAAAGAAAGAAAGAAAGAAAGAAAGAAAGAAAGAAAATGTGGTGCTGATTTGATTAACTTGGGATCCTTTATTATAAGGAGCCTAAATTTTATGCCAATCCTTTTTCAGCAGTCCCAGTAATAACCCTAATGATACATTTCATTACATGGCCATGGAGGGCACTATATAATTGATGTGAAAAACACAATAAAATGCAAATATTGTACATATAGTACATGCAGGATATGAAAGGCACTACTTAAAATAGATAGATATGAAATACACCATATAAATTAAGTATATGGATATAAATGGTAATGTGCAAATGCAGATTGAGAGGAAACACACTATAGATAATAAAGAAATAGAAAAGCAGTTATCAGTAACACACTTTGACAGACAGAGTAATAATAAAGATGCTAAAAGGTAATTAATCATAAACAGATATTATGACAGTATATAACAGAAATAACAATAAACATATAAAAGGGTCGCCATGCTGTATAAAATGAACAGGCATAAAAGGCACTATATTAGAAAAAAGATAGACGTGAAAGGCAGTATATCATAGACGGAATGATAGAAATTGTAAAATGAGATAGATAGATAGATAGATAGATAGATAGATAGATAGATAGATAGATAGATAGATAGATAGATAGATAGATAGATAGATAGATAGATAGATAGATCCAAAAGGATTGGCCATTGATGTTAAATAGACCTGCCGTCACTACTTCTCTTTCTGGAAGACGAGCACATGTAGCACATTTACCAGTTTGACGTACCAACACCGTCTGTGTGTCTCGTTCAGTTTTGTAAAAATGTATTCCGATATCCGACAGCTTAGCAAACTAATAACCTTGAAAGTGTGTGAACTCTTAATATTAGGCCCCTAGAAGTGTACTTCTCTACATGCATGTGTATTGTATACTAGTGCACTTTACGTTGGAGAATTAAAATAAAATAAAATAAAATTAAATTAAATTAAATTAAATTAAATACCCGCCTCTTTCCCTAAAGCTGCCTTCCCCGGTGCAGCTCACGCTGAGTGGCCCGAGACGCGATTACTCCTGGCCGGCGTGTGGCTTCAGTTAAGGTCGCTCGTGTACATCTGCCGATCAAACCAAACGACGTTTTTCTAAAAGGCTCTTCTCGAACACGGCAGTCATGTCTCCTGTCTTCGTATTTTAAGTAAGCAAACCTTACGTGACGTTTAGCCTCTCCGTTTATTCGTTAACAGTTTAAATAGAAAACTTGAAATGTCCTTTGAACGTTACTTATTTGTTCATTCTATGTATTTAAAACCACGAGAGAGAAAGATGAGTACTTCTTTGAGTAGCAGAAATAAATATTCCTGTCCATATTTTATATTAAATTTTGGGGACGTTTAAGCAGATCTCGTGAGCACAGCGGCTCGTTTTGTTTGCTTTGAGTTGGAATGCGAGGCTCATTCCGTTGGACGAGCAGGAGTCGCTCAATGGCGAAACTGATGAGGTCTCATTTCGGACACATTGATGGAGAGCATCAGAATAGGCACATGAAAAGAATTGGTGTGTAACACCGGGACGCCCAAAACTCGTATTATTTGACACTTTGCTGTGTTAGCACACGAGGAGCGCCGCGGAGTCCGTCCAATATGTGTGCGTCGATGATTATTAGTTGTATTTGTATCCATACAGCCATTCTCACGGGCCGTTTTTTATTTTTATTTATTTTCTGGGTACGGGGCTATGTATTATTATTATTATTATTATTATTATTATTATTATTATTATTATTATTATTATTGTTGTTGTTGTCGTCGTTACGGCACCTTCTGTTGAAAATTGCACTGCCGGAGCCCGAGCGCACTCTTCAGCTATTTGTTATAATTATGGAATATGAGCGCCTACTTTGTTACCTACTTTTAATTAAATCTCTCGACACTTCAGCTTTGGTGGTTCGCCAACAACACCCCCTCCCCCAGGCCTGCACACACACACACACACACACACACACACACGGTCCCCTCTTTATTATTTTAATTTGTAAAGAAAAGTAAATTAACGAAAAGGGAAGTGCGCTTTCGACCAGTAATTTCTGTTGCGGGCGGGACGAGCCCTCCAGCATCAAAACAGAAGACAGCGCGATGTCGGTACCTGCGGTGACCACGCCTCGTACTTGAAGGTAGAGAGTCTGCAAAATGTCAGCTGTTTGTAGTGGTGACCTTTTAAGCAGGAACAGAAAGAGCCAATAGAAGACGCTCGTGTCGCTTTAAGGTAAGGAAACGAAGTCGTTCACTACAAGTGCTGTGCGGCTTTGACATCGAGCGCCTGTCACGGCTCTTCACTCCAGTGACGGCACTTTGGCTTCTTTTGGTTACGTTTCCCCCGACCGTGTGTAGTGACTGGTGTGGAGTCCCGATGTGCTGGATACACAGATCGCTCAACTTCAACTTCTTTGTTGTCATTTATTGACTTATTTATTTTGTAACGAGTGCGAAATGAAGGTAGTCGGCCTTCATCTTGCACAACCTCACCTGTGGCCGGATAATGACTGCCGTGTTTCTAACTCCACACCAATCTTTGATTTATTGTCAGTACATGTAAAGTACGTGCCTTGTGCTGTTCATTTGTATAAGAAGGGTTATTTGCAGCCCATCTACTCCCATGGAAAACATGATGACCAGTCCAACAGGACCACAGGATCTGTCATCTTTGATTGTCCCTGCAGTTCTTGTAAACAGCTTTCCGCACCGTCCAATACACAGACATAATCACATTATTATTATTATTATTATTATTATTATTATTATTATTATTATTACGCACAATATCATTCCCTTTATTTTCTTTAATTGCCTCCGTCGCGGTGCTTGTCGCGTTCGGTTTTGTGTCCAATCCCACCGGCAACCCGAAGAAACGAACGCATCCGCTAAACTCGGGTAACAAGCCGTCGTTCCAGCTCGTTAGCAGCCGATTGAAACCGAACATCCCGTCCCCTGTAAGCTTTTTTTATGATCAGTTTCACGTGCCCGGTAGCAGCCTGGTTTTTAATTCTGTACTCCTGCTACTTTTCCCAATCTCGTTTATTGAATGATTACAAAATAATAAAAATAGCCAGTCTATATCTTTTTAACGCGTTTTTGATTCCGTCTCGTTCTTTACAACATAAATAAATACTAACTAACCCCGTGGTCACCGAAGTTAAATAAATAAATGAATACATGAACGTTCTGATTCTTAATGCCTTTCTTATTTTTGCCGTTTTTCTTTCAGCAGAGTACAGACTGCCAAAAAGGAAAGCGGAGTCATGCAGGCGGCAGTTTCCATGTCGCAAAGAAGTGTTTTCGAGGACGAAAAAATTAGAAGGAAGTCAGAACTTTAGTGTCAGGAATTTCTTTTCCAAAACAGGTGTCCGACTTATTTTGAAACGCGAGCCATCAGGCGGCATCACCCCCAAAGGCGAGATTGTTGAGTAAATGGAAAAACATATTACGGCATTAAAGGAAGATTGTTTAGAAAAGGAAGACGGAGCCGAGGTGTAGAGGAAGCCTGTTTATTAACACTGGACACCTCTTATCGCACAAAATTCCAGATGGACAGGCCTTCAATAATTCATACGTGCTGTCAATTGGCATCACCACCTTGATTGGGATTCCCGATTTGAACAACAAAAAAAAAAAAAATCAGTTTAAACGTGAAATTAAACGCGCTTGGCAACAAGTTGGCGGAGACATTCGACAGGTAATAGAAACACGGAGCACGAGTTCATAGAGAAGGTTAACAAAACATGGAGTTGGGGGGCCGAGAAAGCAGCAAAGGCAGTCGCGAGTGAAGTTCTGGAATACTGGAGCAGACAGAGCACAACATAATGAGGGCGAAAACGATGACAGTAATGCAGTCACTACGGGAATAAACACAACAACAGCAGCAATAATAATAACAATGATAAAAATAATAATAATAATAATAATAATAACAATAATAAAAATAATAATAATAATAATAATGAATTTTCTTTTAATAAAAAATCTATTAGAATCAATTTATTAAAATCTGTATAAAATATAGTAAATGACGTGTTTCGGATTATTATTAATTGCACTTTTATAAACCATTCATTTACACGCTTATTTATTTTATTTTATAATTTAGGCATATCTTTCCCAGATCACCAAGTGTATAAATATCTTTAAGGGATCCGCGAGCTAATTCTTTGTTTCGGCGTGCAGTAAATGAAAATTCAAACGGGAAATCAGAAACCTCTTTTCGCTTAAAGTCGACTTCAACTTTTCACTTTCCGCGCTTCACGGCGACTCCTCTTTCGGCGGTCGTCTCCTCCTTCAGGCTGCCGGGACTGCGCAGCTTCTCGTTTCCACTTTAATGTGCTGTCCTGGGCGTTACATTAGGTGTCCAAGCGGTGAGTTTTAGGAGGGCGACTTGGAAGGGCCCCAGAAAACGAAAAAAAAAACAAAAAACCAAACAAACTTCGGAAAAGAAATAAATACACAAAAAAATTAAAATCGAGAGCAACAACAAGTGATGGCTTTGTGTTTGAGGGGTGTCGGGTTCTCAAAGGAACTTCAGAAACTTCCGACCTTTCTTTCTTGACTTCTGTCTTTTAAAATGAAACGAAAATGAAGAAGTGAGAAACTGACATGACTCGGTGCGCGTGAAGAGGCGTGCGGGCGATTGATTAATTAAACAAAGTTTAGAATTTGACATCTATCTATCTATCTATCTATCTATCTATCTATCTATCTATCTATCTATCTATCTATCTATCTATCTATCTATCTATCTATCTATCTATTATATCTATCTATCTATCTATCTATCTATCTATCTATCTATCTATCTATATCTTTCATATCTATCTATCTATATATCTGCCTATCTATCTATCTATCTATCTATCTATCTATCTATCTATCAGGAGTGTACGGAGAGAGTAGTGATGGAGTAAACTAATTATGAACTGTTTTCTTTCTTGGTAAAAATGTATCTATTTATTTAACATGGATAATTATTTGAATTAATGTGTGGTGTTTATATATATATATGTGTGTATATTATATGGTGCTTTTCATATCTATCTTTCTATCTATCTAATCCTGCCAACTGCCCTAAATATCTATCTATACAGTATATCTTAAAGAGTTTCTTTATATACTATAGAGTATATTTAATGTCCATACAATGAGATTTATAGTACTAGTACTGTTGGAAAAGACATCTGATAATATTTTTTTCCTTTACAATACTTTATTTATTATTTGTCTTGCAGAGTTCTTTTATATATTGTCCATTTTTTCTCTATCTAGTAAGATTTAACTAATATTGTCAGAAAACAGATTTAGTAACATTTTGTCCCTTATAATTGTTTACATTTAGCAATTTATTATAAGAAGCAGAATATAATTAGCACTATTTTTTATGTCTCTGTTTTTCTTATATAGCCATTTCCATATCTACCTTATACAGGACCGTTCATATCTACCTGCCCACCTTACTGTATATAGCACCTTTGACATCTAACTCTCTGTCTGAGTTCTATTATATAGTTCATTAGTTGCCTGTGAGATTATAACTGGTGTTGTTGGAATCAGGGTGTCTAACAGTTTGTGTTCCTTACAATAATGTATTTATAAAATTTTATTATAAGGAGCAGAATGTAATCAGGGCTACTTTATATCTCTACTTATCTTCAATAGCATCATTCATATCTGCCCACCTAGCTTATATAGCCTCTTTCATGTCTATCTATCTATCTATCTATCTATCTATCTATCTATCTATCTATCTATCTATCTATCTATCTATCTATCTATCTATCTATCTATCTATCTATCTATCTTATATAGTGACTTTCATGTCTATCTATCTATCTATCTATCTATCTATCTATCTATCTATCTATCTATCTATCTATCTATCTTATATAGTGACTTTCATGTCTATCTATCTATCTATCTATCTATCTATCTATCTATCTATCTATCTATCTATCTATCTATGATTATATAGTGCCTTTTTGACAATTTGTGCACTCGTCCCTGTCTCTATCAGTTTGCCTCACTCTCTTTTTCTAGCCATATGTAAATCGACACTAAATGATGTCTTTCTTACACCCCCCCCGTTCCCCCCCAATGGTTCCTGACACAATGATTTCTGGACTTTTGCTCCATTTTTTTTTTTTTCAAGTATCTTCACGCGGCTGGCTGGTAAAAAGTTGTCGGCTTTTCATTTCTGTTTGTTTAATGACATGCTCTGTTTGTTTTGCCGAGTAGAGTTAAACTCCTCTTCAAAAACACACAAACAGCCACCACGTTCCCCTGGGAAGCCAATACAATCCAGATGTCTTTGGGGATAATTAAAAACATTAATTGCACAACAACTGTGGATTACGGATCCCCTGTAGTCACTTTACAGAATGTGTGCTCTACGCGTTTGTCTGGCATAATCGCTCCAAGGTGGTTATGAATATTTTGGATTTATTTCCTTCCGCTGGCTCCCGTTTTTCCCTGAGAAGAGGGCTAATCTTTAAGTCCAGTTAAAGACCCCCCTGGGAGTTTCAGGCTGGTGACTTGTGCTGTTCCTTGAGCTCACGTGCCTGTCTTGTGCTTTTTCTTCCTGCTTCTGCACGCTGACCACTTTCGTGACCCCAAGCCCACTTCTTTTTTTCTCCCAATTTCTCACACTGATGTGAAGCACAAGACACCTGAGTGTTGCAGCGATTCTTTCAAATGCACACTCAGAGTTTTGAGTCCAAGCAGAAAGTTCACCCACTTTACCCAATGAAATGCCAGAAGATGCCAAAAACCGATGAATCCATAGAATGATGTGTCAATCATAAATGACCCTCACCCTATAAAAGGTATTTCTTAAAACTATTTAGTGATTGTAATTGATTCCAACATCCCGTAATGGTTCTGCAGCCTGTCCCAGAAGGCAAGACGCCAGTTCCTCTCCCAGCCACGAGCACTCAGGGCAGGGCCTTTTTGGAGAAGTGGGCACATTGTGCAGATATGTTGTTGGCACTCGTGCCCAGGCATTGTGGTCCAGCAGCTAAGACAGTGGGCACTCTCCAGGTGAAGTTAAGTTAGTCTGCTGTGCTCCCTTCAATGAGTCTGCCAATCATCCCTTACAAGTCTCCCCAGCAGTCATGGCTCCCGTGTTAACTAAGCCGGGTCTGTAAAACACTTTGGGATGGGAGGTGCGACAAACAACAAGAGACCTGTCACTCCACCGGGGGGCTCAATGTGCTGTACAGATTCACCCAGAAAGCTAACAGGAATGACACTCAAAGTGGGGGACATGCTGCACAAAACTTTAATACGGTAGAGAGAAAGAGAAGGATCAACGACAAGGGGTCCCTGGCTGGAACTCTCTCGCTCTCGCCATCTCTCGCTCTTTTATCGATGTTTCCAACGTTAAGGTTTGATATACGTTATAGCGTAAGTCACACACCGTATGCTTGTCCCCTACAGTCGCCATAAAACAATGTGCTGTAACGGGTTAGGGTTAGGGTTTGGTGACAGAATGGGTGAGGCCAACCCTAAAATGCATGAAGAGGGGACACAGACAGAGGGAAAGAGTTTCTCTGTGGGACTCGAGAGGCACTAAAGTCGGTGTGGGATGATTTAGGGTTGGTGTGTGTTTTTTATTAATTTCTTGTGCCTTTTCGGGGGAGTTGTTTTTTCTTTTTTCAACTGAAGGAATTCCTATCTGAAGTTTGATTTTCTCCATCTCTCTTCTGTGTTGTTTATGGGTGCTGCCTGTTCTGACATCACAAGGATGTTCAGAATGAAGGACCAGGAAGTCGGTGACATTGGTGCCCCAGCTCTTCTTCTGCTTACATAGTGTCTTTTTAACCCTTTCTGTTTCATTTTTTGTGTTATTAACTATCCTGCTCATTCACTTCATTTCTTAATCGTGATTTTTCACTCTAGTGTTCGTCAGTATTATGCAAGCGTAGGACGCCATCTTTATAATCCCGTGCAATTTGGATTCAAAACATTTTTTTGTTTCATAAAAAGGAAGGACCATCTTGGGTTAGCTTGGAAAAAAAAAAAAGTTTTCCTGATATTTTATGATTCTGAGGGTGGCACGGTGCCGCGGTGGGTAGTGCTGCTGCTTCACAATTAGGAGACCCTGGTTCGCTTCCCGGGTCCTCCCTGCGTGGAGTTTGCATGTTCTCCCCGTGTCTACGTGGGTTTCCTGTCACAGTCCAAAGACATGCAGGTTAGGTGCATTGGTGATCCTAAATTGTCCCTAGTGTGTGGGTGCCCTGCGGTGGGCTGGCACCCTGTCTTGTTTCCTGCCTTGTGCCCTGAATTGGCTGGGATTGGCTATAGCAGACCTCCGTGACCCTATAGTTAGGCTATAGTGGGTTGGTTAATGGATGGATTTATGATTTTGTTTTCCACCAGTCTATTAATTGTGGCCAGTAGGGGGCACAGCAGCACCCCAAACTCCACACACAATTTCTGGTACAAGTAAAGGCTTTTTATTACCACGATAATTTTTACAAGTAATCTTACTTTTTTTCACCACTATTTGTTACAATAAACCTCTCCTTGGTCTTTTCCCCTCCATTCCTCCCAGCAAGCTTTGTTCTTCCTTCATACACAACATCAGCTGCACCAGGAGAAGTGAAGCAGGCTCCTTTACGGTGGGCCCAAGAGTAATTCCTGTGCCACCACGTTGCATTCAGGAAGCACTCCTGGGGAGGCAGTGTCTCCTTAAACTGGGTACAGCTTCTCCCATCAGCTCCCCCGGTGGCTCCCAAACAGAACAACGACTCCCGTGCAGCCCTGTGTGTGTTTACACCAAAGACCTGCTAGACAGTTGCTGCCACTTATTGTGGTCCAAGAGACAAACTCATTCCACCCTTCTATTGTCAAGGCCATCCCGTCTCTAGTATGTCACAGTTCACATAGTCCTCAAGTTGTTAGTGGATTCTCTGAAGTTGGTGAAGTCCTCCCTGCTGGTCCTGCCAGTTCTCTTTTCAATTATTCTCACTCCTTTAAGTTGTCCAGGCTTTCTATTTTATCATTTTGAGGGTGACAAGCAGAGTGTGACACCTATTCAGTTGAGTTCTCAATTCAGTTTATTTGTGTATGGTACCTTTCACCGAGCGTTGTGACAAGTTCTCCAGTAGACAGAAATGCCTAATGACATAAAGGCGCGGATGTGAGGAAACAGACAGGAAAGCAACATGGTTCAAAATGGAGCAACATAAATGGAGTCTGGCAGAGTATCTGGCCATTCATTTGTTGCTGAACTGTGGCCAGGAAAAGAAAAACTCAGTCGATAGCATCAGTGGAGAAAGTAAACCTCTGGAGGGTCCACAGTCAGCTGGAATGACAAAGTTCAAGGGTCCTGGAAACCTTGGCTAACAGGCTGCCAACATTGTGGTCATCGTGGGTGCCAAAGTGGCTTTTGGGACAGACTGGGCTTTCAGAATGAGACCCAAGGCCATTTAAGCCAGTGGCTCTCAAAGGATTCTGGACCGAGGACCACCTTGTTAAATTTATTTTCCTACAAGTGTTTATGTAAAGAAATATTAAGATTCAAAAGCGCTCATCTTGTGATCCACAAGAATCCCTCAGCCTTCCATTGACACTGACAGCTGGCTGACCGACAGAAGTGGCAGGAAATTGAGGGGCTGCTTTGGCCAAGCGTAGTCACTCCAGGCTGATATCGAGGCAGGTTTTAAATGAAGTCCCACACGGGCTTAGTGAGTCTGAAAAAGTATGGAGGGAGTGAATGAAAGGGCTCAATTACTCCAACGAAAAGGCATGAAGCTGGAAGGACCGAGCGTAAGGTGAGACACTTGGTCAGAGGGGCTGATGGCGGCCCTAGCATGGAGGACAGCGGTTGGAATTCATGAAATTGGTGACTGCCACAGTGACGATAGGTCAGTTTGCTCTAGACGTCTTTGGAAAATCAGGGTGTTCTTTTAATGCACTAATTAAGTGCAAAACACACAATAAAAATGTATTTTTCTCTGGAAGAAAAAATGTTAACTCATGACAGAAACATAAAATTCTTTGTGTGAGCCAACTGCGAGATTCTGGCCTTGTATATGTCAGCTTCACCATAACCTGGCCGGGTCCAACAAATCGGATCTCGCAGTTCCTCTTGAGCTATCTAGTGGTGAGATGCTAATCATTGAGAGTGTGAAAGTTCATTCTTACTGGTAAATATGATTTCACAAATTGATTATGTATCATTTATACTGAATCACCGTTAGCGTTTGCCTTTAGCACCCTTAGGGAGCATTTTAATTAAGCCTACTGATCTGTGACCCGGTCCCGCAACAACTTCCCTCCAAAGACAAGCATGGATAGGAGAACCAGTGCCATCTCATCTAGCAGAATCCTGACTCCAAGGGTCCTGATTATCTGAAACAAGCAAAGGACATGAGAACTGAAACCAATGGCGTACTTCTGTGATTGACCGGCGTATTTAAGAAGTGTTACCAGCATCGGTAAGTCAGTTGTATCTTTTCATGTACCAAGTGGCTTGTCAACAACGGTATTCTTCTCATCCTGGACTGGCTCAGTGATTAAACTGTGACAGCTGGCGCTGCGAGTGGGGTTCAGACCTGTATGGTGATGGCTGTGCTTCTACAAATCTCAATTAGTGCGAAAATGCATCTTATCTACAAAACTAACAGGAGGTGAATTTGAGCAATAAGCAAAACAGTGAGATGGCCAAAAAAAAATCTGCTTTGGAAGTTTTTGAATTCTGTATTTAAAATGTATATATTCTGTTCCATCAGTAAAGGGTTCTACTTTCAAAAGTTTACATTTATTGAATATCTACAGTAAGTGGAGATAAAATGCAGAAAATTGCAAATCAGAGAGAAGTCAAAGCCGAGTTTACCTCTGAACATTAAAATATATTGGAATATATCTGAAACAAATATGTAGACATATCTCGCCATATAATGTCAAATATGTGTAGTTCAAATATCTGTTTTTAAGCTTATATTTAGAATATGATCAAACAAAAATTTCCCTTATATTTAAACAAGCATATTTGTGTAGAAGACATGGAATGTACATTACCTTTAATTCTAACTTTCTGAAAGTTCATTGATAGTTTGTGTTTATTGGCACACACAGAGGATAAAACGCTAAAACATTGGCTGCAAGAGCGAGGTCTTTGATGATCGACAGGGAAAATGAAGAAGGTTACAGTCCTACCGATGTGTGACATGTACGGTAAATCTCTTCAACCTTAGCTTCTAGAGAAGAGAACACATACTGTCGATTGTGGAGAATAAAAACAATTATATACTGAAATATATTGAGATATCTAAATCCTCTAACCTATCTAGTGTAGTACATTATAACAAGAATGGACAGTATATCTAAAATATGTTGTAATATATTAGCTGTCCACCATGGCAGGACAAACTTTAAAAATCAATAGATGTTACCACTGTGTCTGATTGTGCTCAGCCTTCCCCCGTGTGGTGAGGTGAGAAAAAAACATGAAATCAATCAGCAGCAACCCCCTAAAACACACGTAGCTCTGATGTTTCTCTCAAAAATGTCAAACGTTACTCCATAACAGAATTAACGGGTATCGCCAGCTAAGTGGAGGTAAGGTGTGCTCCAAAACGTGGCTGCTGGTTGAGCGACTCGAATGGAGGGCGAGTGAGGAATGCCAAGGCTCCCCCCCCCACGCCTGGCTCCCTACTCCTGAGGTCCTGCCTTCCCCTCCCCTCAGCCCACAGCCGCTCTCTCGGAATCACGTGAATAACTCGGTACCGGAACCAAACTATAATACTTAATGCACTGAAGTGGATAAACAGACAGACGGACAGACAGATGTTGGATTTGTTTTATATTTAAATATATATGTATTATATATAGCGAGAGAGAGAGATGCTTTAGTGTATTTTATTCCCACTATTACAGAAGTAGATTTTTATATTTTGGAAAACATATTGCAAAATTCACAAATATACATTGTGATGGACGGCTGGCATTTCAGTCTGGCCGGGACGTCCCTCAACAGAGAAAAGAAAGAGGAGCAGCCTTTTCAGGGTACTGCATCCCCCCGGACACTGGATGGCAGCTCCCCTGGACAGAAATGCTTCCCCAGATTCACTCAGGGCAGCATGGGACATGGAGTCCATTTCTTCAGCCCTGTTGGATGCTGGGGGTGACGTCAGGGGGAGTTCACCAAGAACCTGGGGACTATTATTGCTACACCAACACGGAAGTACTTCGAAGTCACAAGGCCGGTTCCCTGCAGTACTTCTGGGATATTTAAGGAAGGAGGATGTGGCGTTTGACCCCGGAGAAGGAATACTTCTGGGTCATGAACTATTTAAAGGACAATGGGAAACCCAGCAGATTGAGCCGGAGTTGGGAGGGAGTGTAACAGCTGCTGGGAGTGGAGGATTGTGTTTATTATTGATTATTGGAAGAAATGTGGAGTGTGCGGTGCTTTGTGCAATTTATTGAAGAATATTATTAAAGAAATTATTCTTGGTTTTTTAAACGTGTGTCTTGGACGTCTGTCTGGTGGGTTCAATGGGGCAACAGTGACCCCTAGCATCCACAACATATACTTAAAAATAAATAGTTTGCAATATATTTCATTCTACTGCAAGAATCTACTGTATAATACTGTATATTGTATTAAACTTTAAAGTAATATATTTGAAAATACATTCATATTGGTAGCAATATTTTTTAAATAATATATTTTAAATTTTAATTTTTTGCAAAAAAATCTCATCCTTCAACTAAGAAAAAGGGGGACTGCCCACCCAAGCCAGGCCAAGTGTGTCCAAGAGACGAAAAACGGATCACGCAATTAACCACAGGGGGCATCGGTAAGTGCCACGGGCCGCTGCTCCAGTAATCGCCGCACCGTTCACCGACTCCTTGCCAAGACTTATCAGTCAGTTTCATTTTGAGTTATTCAGATTCATTGAATTCCTCCTGTCGGCTAAAGGCCTCTACTTGCTGCTCCATCTCTGATGTCTGGAGTGTCGCCTTCTTGTTTAATGTCTCACCTCATGTTCACAGTTTTTCGGTGTTTCCTTCTTATTAGAATGCTTAGTGGGTGTCATCCTTGGACTTTCCAGTTGCTGGAGATTTGCACTGATTTAGGAAATAATGCTGAAGTCTAAGTTATTAGGAGTAGGATTCTTAGGAAGTGGTGAATGAGGTCACCCCATTACAATTTGGGCAAACTCATTCATCATCGGTGGTGGAGGACTTGCTTTGAGAAAAGACCCCATAATTCCAGCAAGTCATGTGACTGACAATGGACGCCTGTTAGCCTTGCACAGTTTAAAGAGACGACCGGGACAGGAAATGTAAACAAGCAGAAAGCCAAAAGCGAAAAGCCATCTTGTCAAACATCAATAACCCAAATCTAAACAACAAAAATCATTGAAAACAAAGCAGAAGTCAGAACTGGGAAATCTTCATAGCACAACTAAGAGACGCACAAAGATGGGGGATTCCTTGACACCCACACACATGGACATCGTCACACACAAGTAATGGCTCATTGATGACGTCAGCCAGGTAACTTCAGGGGCCGCGTGCCACAGTGACCGTCGTCACATCATGACAATGACAACACAGCAGGAGGATAAAAACAAAATGGTGATGAAAACGCTGTAAAAATAATTTGCAATAATTGGTAATGAATGACCTTTTAAATAATAAAAGTACATGAAGAAATCAGACTCAGCACCACATAAAAACCCTAACTGGGAGGTAACCACAAAGAGAAAAGGCTTAAAGAGACGCACACAATCATAACGGGGCAGTCAAATGAAATCAAAAAGGCCAGCGAGAAAAACTACAACACAAAATGGAGCTGTGATGACGTCAATTCAGTTATTTTAGAAGGGTCCAACTTGAGCACAGATGCAAGCTAATAAACAAGGTTTACCAATGACAGAATGATAGAGTCGAGTAAACGTCACTATGCACCTTGTGGACCACAGAAGGACCACGGCTTTAGATGATGTGGATGGATGGCACTGTTCATCAATCACTTAAACCTGTTCAAACCGGCAGGGCCGGCTGAAGGGTACACTGGGCAGTGCTGAGTGCAGGCATCCAAAGAGAGACATCTCCAAAATAGAGTCTCTCCCATCAAGATCTGTGTGATCAAAACCATAGCTAAATCCGATGAAGGAGAGGGGGGATCCCCCTTGGATATCTGTGCCCTCGCTGTCCTTTATGTAATCAGCGACCTGTGGTCCCCCATGGAGATCGCAGCCCTCGCCATCACTTATGAATTCAACGAGTAAGGTTGGGGGAGACCAACATGCCTCTCTGGGGCAGGGAGGTGGAAGGTTTCGGCTCCCAATAGACCCCGGACCCAGGCATGGTGCTGATTCGCATGATCTCTAGAGCCGTCCCGGCCCATAAAGGGCGGTGATTTCCTTTTATTCATCTCGATGATGTCAATTGACCACTTCATTTTTTCCTGCACTGTGCCCTGATGGAGTAGTTGAGATTTTTAGCCAAATCTCCTAAGCAGTTGCTGCTCACATCCCCTTTGAGGATCAAACACTTCTGCATTCCACCAGTAGGAATTTGTGCTCACCAGTTCATATTGAGTGGGCCAGTGGGACAAAGCCGCCCGTCGACTGCGGAGGTTTTGTTCTTTCCTTGTGTTTAGCTGGTTGTCTGTCGTTGATTTCTTCCAAAGACTTGAACCGAGTGGCACTCAGGTGGGAGTGTGACAATGTTGTGACAGAGCCTTAGTGCCACCTCATGCCCTGTGCTGCCATGGTATGTTCTGTTGCCCCCAAACAGGTGAATGAATAGATCATTATAACAACAGGACAGTAAGGAGTGGCATCTTTCCAATCACCACAGACGTCATAATGTATGGCATCTTCATGCAGCTGCAGACAGACTTGAACCGACAACTTTGTGCACCTGAACCACAGGGCCACGCTGCCTACACCATGCCAGGACGCTCCTGTTTTTTAGAATCACAGCTGCTGTTTTCCTAAAATACGACTCTTCACACTTGAAGCGACAAAAGCAAATACAGTTGTGCAGCCTAAGAGCTTTCAAAACAGTAGCTGCGTTCATTTCTAAGAGATGGAGCCCACGGCCTACGGGTTTATTTGAATGTGAGTGACCCAAATAAGGTGGGCACTGAGCTGCTGCTGGTGCTATAGAGGGGCTTGTGATTTTAAATTAGACCACCATTGGCCTTCATAGGTGAATCAACTTCATTTTCATAGCATTTTGTTTTTAACAGTTGGAGCAAAATCAATTCAAGTGGCTCACTCAGGGTCACACAGCGAGTTGCTGGAGTCACTAGGCCACCCTAAATGTCACCTAAGTGTCATTTAACTTGCAGAGATTGCTTGTTGCTGGACTAAGCAGAAGCTCTATTAACAATATACACCCTTAATGAACATTTACAGCCCAGTGTTTATGGAGACGGAAGGTGCTGAGATCAATCTGTCAGTGCGACTCTTCACGAACACGAGACGGTTCAGACTCTGAGGGAAGAAAGACACACTCAGTGGTGCAAAAAGAGCTGGCCGACGTCCAGCACTTTGACTTCACCTGCCCAGCACTTCCTTATATGACAAAAAAAAGGAAATTCAACTTCTAGAAATTCTGAGGTTCCTTATTTTGCTCTTGTCTTTCTGCATATGAATAATAACTTAGCACTCACAGGGCAAGATTTCCTCGGCCACATAATTCAGTCATCAGAGTCATTAGAGAGGAAAAAAAGAAAAACAGGCCCATCCTTTTGGGCATACCTACTGGCACCAGATGAAAGGGGTAATCAGGGTCGGTCGTGTTTTATTTCAAGGCACATTTTGAACTCAGAAAATCTCCTTTTTAATTTTTTTCTTGTATTTTTTTTACATTCCTGGTTGTTTTTATTAATTAATCCACACCCTGCTTCTAGTTACTCCTCGTATGCTGCAAGTTGAAAAGTGCAGCCCTTCCTGGTAGAAAGAAGTCAAATCACAAAGGATTTTTAAGTCCTCTTTATTCACTAAATCATCTGGCAAAGGGCACTGCTGCTAAAACCAAAGGGGATTTGGGGAGTTTTGTCCACCCTTTATATGACAAGAAGAGAAAAAAAAGAATGAGGCCATCAATCTATCAAATCCTGCCAACTACGCTATCTATCTATCTATCTATCTATCTATCTATCTATCTATCTATCTATTATATAGTGGCTTTTCACATCTATCTATCTATCTATCTATCTATCTATCTATCTATCTATCTATCTATCTATCTATCTATGTACTGTATATATACTATATGTATATTAATATATATTGTTCTTTGTTTTGGGGTACCAACAATTTGTCCACATATATGCTGATAATATTCAAAGTATACTTTCTATTTTTATTTATGAATTGTATGTGTCTATGCCTATACAGTATACTGTATATCACATGTGTGCATGAAAAATAACATTAATTATCCTCCAAACCAGAAGTTGCTGCTGTCACTTATTGGTTTTTTCCTTCCATCTTCTGCAGAATAGAAGATTGATGGCTTTTCCACCTTTGATGTCTCTATATCATATCATATAATATCATATCATGTATGCCACCATCTTGAACCAGTCCCTTTATGACTCCCACGTATGAAAACGTATTTTTGTTTTCTTTGACCGTTTGAGTAGTTTTCATTTCAACCAATTACATGGGGTTCACCATGGAACCCCAAACCTCTTCTGAATTTTTTGTACTTTTGTTACAAAAAAAAAGGTGGTTCCAGGTGGCCGAGCCCCAGAGGTGTGAATTTATCTGCAGAAGGAGGAGAAGAGAGATTGCTATTAGACAGCGACACCTCATGTCTCAGTGGAGAATTACACTCACTCAGACCCTTAGACTGTTTCCCATGTGCACATGCGTGATAATATATATACACTGCTCACAAAAATTAAAGGAACACTTTAAAGAAACACATTAGATACATCAGATCTCAATATGAAGTTGGATATCTATACAAATAACGACAGGGCAATGTCTTAGGAACAAAAGGATGCCAAGTCTTTTAATGGAAATAAAAGTTTTCTGCCTACAGAGGGCTCAATTGTGTAGACACCCTAAAATCAGAGTGAAATGAAGATGTGGCAGGCTAGGCCATTTTTTCAAAAACTTAATTTCTGCTCCTCAAAATGCTTTTCAGTATCTTGTGTGGCCCCACGAGCTTGTATGCATGCTTGACAACGTCGGGGCATGCTCCTAATGAGACGACGGATGGTGTCTTGTGGCATTTCCTCCCAGATCTGTATGAGGGCATCCCTGAGCTGTTGTACAGTCTGAGGAGCAACCTGGCGCCTAATGGACCGAAACATAATGTCCCACAGATGTTCTATTGGGTTTAAGTCAGGGGATCGTGAAGGCCATTCAATTGTTTCAATTCCTTCATCCTCCAGGTACTGCCTGCATACTCTTGCCACATGAGGCCGGGCATTGTCGTGCATTAGGAGGAAACCAGGACCTACTGCACCAGCGTAGGGTCTGACAATGGGTCCAAGGATTTCATCCTGATACCTAATGGCAGTCAAGATGCCGTTGTCTAGCCTGTAGAGGTCTGTGAGTCGCTCCATGGATATGCCTCCAAGATCATCACTGACCCACCACCAAACCAGTCATGCTAAATGATGTTACAGGCAGCATAATATTCTCCACGGCTTCTCCTGACCCTTTCACGTCTTTCACATATACTCAGGGTGAACCTGCTCTCATCTGTGAAAAGCACAGGACGCCAGTGGTGGACCTGCCAATTCTGGTATTCTATGGCAAATGCCAATTGAGCTCCCTGGTGCTGTGCAGTGAGCACAGGGCGCAGTAGACATTTGGGCCCTCAGGCAACCCTCATGAAGTCTGTTTCTGATTGTTTGGTCAGAGACATTCACACCAGTGGCCTGCTGGAGGTCATTTTGTAGGGCTCTGGCAGTGCTCATCCTGTTCCTCCTTGCCCAAAGGAGCAGATACTGGTCCTGCTGATGGGTTATGGACCTTCTATGGCCCTCTCCAGCTCTCCTAGAGTAACTGCTTGTCTCCTAGAATCTCCTCCATGCCCTTGAGACTGTGCAGGGAGACACAGCAAACCTTCTGGCAATGACACGTATTGATGTGCCATCCTGGAGAAGTTGGACTACCTGTGCAACCTCTGTAGGGTCCAGGTATCGCCTCATGCTACCAGTAGTGACACTGACTGTAGCCAAATGCAAAACTAGTGAAGAAACAGTCAGAAAAGATGAGGAGGGAAAAATGTCAGTGGCCTCCACCTGTTAAACCATTCCTGTTTTGGGGTCATCTCATTGTTGCCCCTCTAGTGCATCTGTTGTTAATTTCATTAACACCACAGCAGCTGAAACTGATTAACAACCCCCTCTGCTACTTAACTGACCAGATTAATATCCCATAAGTTTCATTGACTTTATGCTATACTCTGATTAAAAAGTGTTCCTTTAATTCTTTTGAGCAGTATGCATATATGTATATACATGGCCCATTATGAAAGCTTACAGTGGCAATATTGGGGGCCTGAACTCCTTTGGTTCAGCAAGGGCAAAACAGGTCACACAATATAGAGAGCAAATAAATGAATGTAGCGTAAAACAAAAGTATAAAATGAATGCACAAAACAATATTCATATTCAGAAAAGAAAGACAAAAGTTTCAATGTTGTTATACTCACCAGTCATGCCACAGGAGAGTGGTGACTTGCTACAGGCTGATTAGCACAAATCAGAATTTCCCTGGACTCTGCCCTTGTGACAATAAGGACCAAATAAGCCTCTAACCACAGAAACCTAACCAATAACAACAGATATATATGTTGGCACAGTGGGTAGCGCTGCTGCCTCGCAGTTAGGAGACCCATCAGGGTTCACTTCCCAGGTCCTCCCTGCGTGGAGTTTGCATGTTCTCCCCGTGTCTGCGTGGGTTTCCTCCCACAGTCCAAAGACATGCCGGTTAGGTGGATTGGCGATTCTACATTGGCCCTAGTGTGTGCTTGGTGGGTGTGTGTGTGTGTGTGTGTCCTGCAGTGGGTTGGCACCCTGTCCGGGATTGGTTCCTGCCTTGTGCCCTGTGTTGACTGGGATTGGCTCCAGCAGACCCCCCGTGTCCCTGTGTTTGGATTCAGCGGGTTGTAAAATGGATGGATGGATAAATATAAAGTAATATGTTAAAGTATCTTAGGCTTTATGTACTTTCAAAGGTCTCAGCGCACACAGATGTGTTCACAGCACAGAAAAAGAAAGAAAGTCAATGAGGAGCCTCAGCAAACCACCACGTGTCACATTAATGAGCTGATCAGAGATTTAACAGAATAGATAAAGACTGAAGATTTCCCGATGTTGTTTCTTGTCCTAGTGTGTATATAAACACAGGGAACTCCAGTTTCTGTATTACATCTCGCCTGAAGAAGGGGCCTGAATTGCCTCGAAAGCTTGCATGTTGTAATGTTTTTAGTTAGCTAATAAAAGGAGCCATTTTGCTTGGCTTGACAGAATAGATAGATAGATAGATAGATAGATAGATAGATAGATAGATAGATAGATAGATAGATAGATAGATAGATAGATGGCAGGATTAGATAGATAGATAGATAGATAGATAGATAGATAGATAGATAGATAGATAGATAGATAGATAGATAGATAGATGCGCTCTCCTGTTTTCTTGTAAAGAGATGGAGTCCTTAAAACTCTTGGGGTCCCACAAGGCCCCCCAGATTATTGACGGCTCTTCGTCTTTTCTTCGCACTCCTCTCTCCGTCTCTCGTGTGTCTTGGGTTGCATTTCTCAGACGTCTTGCAGTGTTTTGTTTTTTCTTTTTTCTGTGTATTTTGATTGTGCTGCCCTGTTTCAATTCATTATGAAGACCTTTATACTAAAATAAATTAAACTGGGAAATAAAAAAAAAGCCTCCCTTCTTTTAGAGAGAGCTTGGAGAAAAAAAACTACCGGCGAGGTAATTTAGCTTACCTGTGATTTGAAGACCCCTTTTATTTTAATGTCTTAATCACAGATAATGCCGCGGCCACCTTCTCTAAGTACATTACTATACATTTTTAAAACTGCCAAATCAGTCACTTGTGCTTTGAAGGTACTTATCTGTAATAGAGTAATTAAGTCCAAAACAATCGGCTTCTTTTTTCGCTTTCTAGCATTAAGCCTACTGCCAGGCACACAGTTACATAAAATAAATTCATCTGCGCCCTTTTAGTGTTGCTTTACGAGTCGAGTGAATATCCATTAAAAGAGTCTGCTAATTAAGACGTGGTGACTTACACGCAGAATGGAGCAACGAGAAATGGCCCCCGAATTGTGGCGCAGGGTACCTCCCAAAAATGGTGTCACCCTTTGGCTTTCCCGGAGCCCGCCATCGTTCTTGGACGTTTCCCTCTAATTATTTTTGCAGTTCGGATCTTTGCTGTTGTCGTCACTGGGTTACCGTCTAGCAGTTTTTACATTTTTGATTTTTTTCTGTGTTGGAAACTTCAAACTCTGAAAATCAAGACGGCAAACAGGACACAAGAAAACTCACGGCTGTGTGCGTCGCTCTGCTGTGCCAAAGGGAGACCTTTAAGGGGGGAGAAGGCTGACGCAAGCAATAGTAAGCAGGAGAGGTGAACACCAATGGACTTTCAATTACTTGGCATTGCAGCCCCTGAGACCCTCTGCTGGATTCAAGGGGATTTGAACTCAAGCCCCTGTAGCTGTGAGGCAACACCTCTAACCGCTGTGCCACCGTCCTAGCATGTGGTTAGTCACGCGAGCCCACAAGGACTGTACACAGGTGACGGGGGGCCATTGTGTGGACTCGCAGGGCCAGATGTGAGCAAATGGGCAGGAACAAGTGGGCAGTTCAACACCTCGGTAAGGCGGGGCTTAAACATTATTGGGCAACAAACAAACCCGTGGTACCAATGGGCAAGTCTATGGCTGAAAAGTCTTTGAAACTTTCATTTTTGCAATCGTCACGTAACGAACAAGTTCATGTAGTTGATCAGTTAGATTAGCGGTGACAACGGAATCTGAAATCTGGGCCAGTGGAAGACGAGAAAGTGGACAGGATATGAGCCTTGAGCTGAAAATGATGTGGAAGACCCAATGGACCCACCAGAGAAGGGGCATAGGAGGCTGGTTCATATGGCGCCTTTCTGTGTGAATACACACCTGTCAGGTCACATTTGGAAGACTGTGTGACATTCTGAGGTAAAGTCCAGAGAGGGGTACAAGGAAAAGCAAGTCCAGGAATACTGAAGAATGAAATACGGCAATTCAGAGAATGGATGCCAAGTGTTTAGAACGTGGCCTAAGGAGACGGAAACAAATAAAAGCGACAGAGATAAAGTGATAAATGTCATCTCATGACCTTCGAGCCCCACGTCCACCTCAGTTGTGGAGGGCCATTGATGAAAACTGCTCACTTCGCAAACCGTGAGAGAAATTAGCGATGCATTTCAGCTCCAAGAAATGGAAGGGGACCACTTTTAGGAAAAAAATGGTCAGTTAGAGCCAAAGTGAATGGGCAAAATCTGAATCTGCAGGAATGATTTATTCACAGCTTTACCACACCAGGGGGCAGTACTTAAAGAAAAGCCAGGGGGTTCCCATCCTGGTCACTTTAAGTCCCAAGTCTCTTCACTGTCTCCACCACGTCGTCACTTTCTGCTCAGGGTGCTGTCTAAGTTGGCTTCAGAGCCCTCCATGGCCATTTTATTGAATGAGGCTCAATCCCAATCTCTTCACTTTCTCCACAACATCTTCCGGCCCCGTCACCTTCTCCTTAGTCATCAAATCCTGGCCTGGTTCCTGTCTGTTTAAGGTTTGCTCCCCAAACACATGGTGTGTTTTATCTACAAGAAGTAGAAATGAAATGCCTTTAGCAAAAATAAATAAATAGTGTGAAGCCAACCCAGACACAGACAGGCAGGAGACCAGTTTGCCACACACCACGCATTTATTTACACTTTTAAAGGGCACAAAAAACAGACACCGCAAAACACAGAGTCCCTTCTTGTCACCAGGCCATCCGCCTACGCTCCTCCTCAGACTTTGTCCTCTTCCTCTCGACTCTGGCCATTGAATGGTGGGTGCTGGCCCCCTTTAATAGGGCACCCTGAAGGACTCCAGGTGAACAACAAACATCTTCCAGCAGCACTTCCCCAAATAAGGCCCTGGAAATGTCCATGTGCCCCCCTGGCAGTGTCGACAGGTTCCAACAGGGTTGAGCTCCCATCATCATCACCCATGGCCCTGCTGGAAACCAAGGGGGCTGCCCTCTGTCCTAAAAATACTCTCTCCTCCGGTCCTTCCTCTCTCTGGGCGTTACTGGCTGCCCACCACAATAGAGAGATTGCAATTAAAGATGTCTTCTCAATGCAATACACATGGATGGTCAGGTCCTGCAGAGGCTCTCCTCTCCGGTAAGATGGACTTCTACGAGTGACCAACATAACTGAATAACTTAGCCATCCCTTTCTCGCTCATTATGGCTTTGCAGAGCACATCTGATACCAAGTGGTCGCTGTCCCTGGTCCATCACAAATTCCTCACGCCAGTTTGTCATCCCAGAGGAAAGCCCACCGAGTCACAGAGAGGGTCGGCACACCTACCACATCGAATTGAAGCCGGGTCTCCAGGCGCCATTCCATTCATTCATTCAGATGTAAGAGATGACTCAGAAAGCTGGCCTCAGTGGACTTTGGGGGGTCATTTAAATGGAGGCACGTGGGGTTGAAGGTGCAGCTGCTAGCCGGGGCCGAGTTCTCCCCGGACCAGCACTCGGTCCCCTGCCATTTCTACTACGCATCAGCGATTTCAAAAGCACTCATGGAGTTGAGTGATGTCACAAAGCTTGGGGCAAACTGCCAACTCCGGCGAGGCAGCAGCAGTTGTGCCGACGGATCATTGCAGCACACGTGTCTGGGCTCACGACTCGCAGATGAGGTTCAGTGGCAGCGCAGGTAGAAGTTCCACGGGCCCTCATCACCATTAAGGCATCAGGAATCAGGAAGCCGATGCCAGAGTCACCCCTGAGGACTCGAGAGGGGCTGGCTGAAAGTCACATGAAGCGGCGTTGTGCGTTAAAACCAATAAAATGTCACATCTTTGCACTGACATTCCTTTTCTTTTTGGGAGCTTCGCACATGAAAAATAGAAATAGAAGTGGAGTTTATAAAGCACACCTTCTGGAGAGAGTGGATCCAGCTGAGGGTCATGGGGGCCACAGCCTAAGGCAGGGTCAGCTGGTATAACCCGGGCCCACTGGGGGCCGCGTGTCATTTGTATTAATACACCAGCGGATATTCTCTATGCTGTGTTTAATGATATATAATTTACATGCATGACCAGTCATTTTCAGAATGTACTTTACAAAAAAATATTTTTTTCAAATTTTTCTCATTCCCAGGACCCCTTAATCCAAAGCAGACCCCCTGGGACTTATACTCCTTAACAGAGAGTTGATGCTCCTGTTAAGATGCAGCCTCTGGGTGCCGGTCGTTTAATTTAGTGCCATATTTCTCACTTGTGATTGCTGCGTGAGACTCGGCCATTTTGGCGGAGGGCCACTTAATCGTTTTTTCATCGAACTGGAGGGGACCGCCCCCTTTGGTCATTTCAACTTGTGGATAATCAGCAATGATGGTGGATTCCTCAATCATTTTGGCATGTCTTCAGCAGGCATGTCCTCTTTGGTCATTTGGAGTCACAGACAATGCCTGTGCCCGGGTGCTTCACTTGTTGAAACTTTACAGAAGAGCAGCAAAGTGAAAACACATGCAGGAGAGCAGAGGTTCAAAAAAATCCAGACATCATAAAGCAAGGTTGAAGAAAATCACAGCAACTCCCCAAAACTCCTAAACACATTCAAAATGAACCACAAGGAACTGTGGGAGACCCTGCAGATTTATAGGGCGGAGGGCAGTTCCTTCGGAGTTATTGGCAGGTGGCCCCGCCTCTTTGTGATGATGGCATATAATTAAACCTACGATACAATAAAGTGTAGGGTGTCAATATTTTGTGACCTCACTGTACATTATATGCAAAATGTATTAACCGTACTGTGCATTGTGCCCACTAAGGGGCACAACTCAGTCGATCACAATTCCAGGATCAATTAAATGACACTAGGCTTACAGCAGTACATGGCCACAGGTTCAAATCAGTCCAGCACTGTAAAATGACCCAATAAATATGTCTGTCTCCCTTTACTCCTCCTCAGCGAGCCTTGTCCACTGCCCTCCAACTCTGACTCTCCAGTGTCTTTTTTTATATTGAACCCAGGGGTAATTCCAGTGCCACAATACTGCCCACTTCAAGCCCACCTAAGTTATAAGGAAGCTCCCCAAAAACAGGGAGGCCCATCGCTCACAGCTCCCCCAGGCAGTATTACAAGTTTCAGGCCACACTGCGGGTGTCCAAACTGGGCTCTAGTGAGAGAAGCACTGCCATGTCTGCTGGGGGACAAATTGCTTACAAAACCCATCTGTCCCTTGTCCATCCATTATCTGGGTTAAAGGACATTCCCAGCCGGGTTGTGCCTCCATCCGTGTGATTCTGCCATTACGGCTGGGTAGGATATCTTCCTTAACCCCATTGGGGATGCCAGCCCACCCAGTCCGACACTTATAAGGTGTATAGAATGTTTGTTAATATTTAAATTCTTGTGATTTGCTGTTCAGTAACCTTTTGACATTTTTGTAGAAGATCTCCCTGAGTCGAGTGGCGCAAGTGTCGATGGTCCTGAATGGAGGAGTGAGAAAGGCGGCTGTGCAGGATGGCCGATGTCTTTATTTATCCCATTTGTCTTTATTTTAGACAGCAAATACCCCCAAATGACTGTAAAAAAAAAACAAAACGTCCCCTGATAAAATTCTCTTAGTGTGGACAGATGATTTTAGTGAGCTGAGACCACCACACCCGACAGAAGAAGATGAACAGAAGAAGAATGAAATACTCCAGAAATGTCAGCTTCTTTTAGCAGCCACTGGGAGTCTAATCAGAGTAGAGTTAAATGAAGGAATTTGCCGGCGATGAAAGTGACACCGACAGCCACCGGGGTGCCCTGAACTGCGTCGGGGAATCCCTAATCAAGAGTATTTACAGTAAGCGGCTCTTTAAAATGTCAAGACTGAATCAGTGAGCTGTGTCTGAACGCGTGGCTGGTGGGGAGTCAAGAATCGCACAAAGAAAGCGATGCACGCCGGCCACTTCTGACATGACAGGCCAGGAGGATCACTTGCCTTCGCTGCTCCTCCGTGTGCCAGCGTGACAGCATTAACGCACAATTAGCCACAACTGGCAGATGTCCCGGGGGGCGCCTCTGGAGGAAGAGCTACGAAGACGATGTCAGGCTGCGGCCCAACAGCACTAGCTGCACTTGCACCGGCCTTGTTTGTCCCCAAGCAGGACCGGACAGCGGATGTGTGTTGCCTTTTGGACTTCATCTTGAACATCTGACCTTAGTTAATAATATTTATTGTAATAATCATCTGTGTTTTTAAGATAATCAAAACGTGACCATTATTAACTCAAGTTAATGTGTAATACAAAGACAAATTATATTTTCATATGTTTCAGTATTTGTCATACTTACTGGTGATGAACTTTTTCCTTTATATAAATGTCTTCTGGGATCCACTCAAGGCAAATCAATCATGAGGTGGTTCGAGATCCATTGGTGAAAAAGTGTGTAACCCACTAGCAGCCCACCGTTAACCCACCACCAATGGGTGAGCAGAAACTCTGATATATCGTTTATATACTTTTTATAACAGGACGTGACGAGATCTGTGCTATGTGCACCATGTCATTGGTGGGACAGAAGCAATAATGTAATAATAATAATAATAATAATAATAATAATAATAACAATACATTTTATTTATTTGTAGGTGCCTTTCTAAACACTCAAGGACACCAAACAATAGACAAAACACAGATTATAAAGAAAAGTAAAATACAAAATTAAAAACAGACAGAGCAATATCTGTCTGACCTCCTCCATGTTGCCATTCCCTCCTGTACCCTCAGATCCTCTTCGTCCATCCACTTGACTGTCCCTTTTTCTCTATCTATCTATCTATCTATCTATCTATCTATCTATCTATCTATCTATCTATCTAGTCAAAGAGAAAAAGCCGTCTTAACCATACAAGTTTTAAGTTTAGATTTGAAAAGTCAAAATGATTCAATATTTCTAAGCTCAGATGGTAGGGAGTCCCAGAGCTGGTGGTAAGATGGACGAAGGGGACAGTCAAGTGGATGGACGAAGAGGATCTGAGGGTGCGGGAGGGAATGTCAACATGGAGGAGGTCAGACAGATATGGAGGGGCGAGGCTGTGGAGATTCTTAAAAGTTAGTAGTAAAATTTGGAATTGAATTCAGAACTGAACTGGAAGCCAATGAAGCTGCTGCAGGACGGGAGTGATGTGGTGAACAGAGGGGGTCTAGTGATGATGTGGGTGGGCAGCTGAATTCTGGACCAGTTGAAGCTTATAAAGAGATTTGTGAGAAAGACCAAAGAAAAGGGAATTGCAATAATCGAGACGAGAAGTGACCAGGCTATGAACGAGGATAGCAGTGGTGTGGGGAGTGAGGGATGGGGGGCGAATACGATTAACGTTACGCAAGTGGAAATATGGAGACCGGGAGATGTTATTGATGTGGGACTGGAAGGATAAAGTACTGTCAAGGATGACACCTGGGAGACAGAGGAATTATTAATAACAAATGGAAAATGATCAGTTTTGGATAATGTGGATTTTGTACCAATGAGGAGAACCTCAGTTTTGTCAGTTGTTATTTAATTTAAGACAATTTGAAGAAAACCAGGATTTGATTTCTGCTATGCAATCAATAAGTGAGGACGGTGGAAAGGAAGCAGCAGGTTTGCTAGTGAGATAGAGCTGGGGGTCATCAGCAGAACAGTGGAAGCGAATGTTATATGTCCATCCATCCATCCATTATCAAACCCGCTATATCCTAACTACAGGGTCATGGGGGTCTGCTAGAGCCAATCCCAGGCAACACAGGGCGCAAGGCAGAAAACAAACCCCGGGGAGGGCACCAGCCCACCGCAGGTAATGTTTTATTTATGAAAGATATTGCCAACGGGAAGGAGGTAAATAATGAAGAGGAGGGGCCGCAGGACAGAGCCCACCTGAAGTGACAGCGGTGGGTTGGGATGTGAAAGTCTTAAGCTGAACGAACTGAGTGCGGCCTGAGAGGTAGGATCTGAACCAGCCTAGTGGAGTGTGGGTGATGCCAATCGAAGATAATCTATTGAGAAGAGTCGTGTGACAAATCGTGTCAAAGGCCGCACTCAGATCAAGGAGGATGAGAATAGGAATTAAAGCAGAATCAGCTGCCATACGGAGGTCGTTAGTCATTTTTATAAGTGCCATTTCTGTACTGTGGAGGGGATGAAAACCAGACTGGAACTGTTCACACAGATTATTATGAGACAAATAAGAATGAAGTTGAAAAGCCGCTATTTTTTTCAAGAATTTTGGAAATGAAGGGTAGACTAGAAATAGGACGGAAGTTACTGAAATTAGTCGGATCGGCAGCAGGTTTATTCAGTATTGGGGTTATTGCAGCAGTTTTAAAAGATGAAGGAACAGAACCAGTTGTAAGAGAAGAGTGGATTATAGCGGAGATAAGGGGGACCAGAGAGGGGAGGCAGGCTTTGACCAGAACTGTAGGGAGGGGAACCAGTTGACAGGTGGATGGCTTAGACTTACAGACGAGATCTGAGATTTCTGAGAAAGTAGGAAGCTGAAAAGAGGAAAATGAGTGAGATGGTGGGTGAAATTCAAATGAAGTACTGGAGGAATCCGTACAGAGAGACTGGTGAATCTTCTGGATTTTTTCCATTAAAAAAGGATATAAGTGAATTGCCAAATTCAGGTTGAGTAAAGGTGAGAAGGTAAAGAATCCGGGGGTTGTGTGATATTGTTAAGTAGTGAAAACAATGACTTGGTGTGACGTGTCATTAAATAATAAAACAAGGCGCAGAGTTGGAGGCCACCTTGGTAACCCCGTTTACTAACAAAGATGAAAGAAAATCAAAATGAGAACCGCAGAATTGAGGATTTCCACTCTCCCTCTGCTCCATGGAGATCCCCATTTCTGTTCTGTTCCTGAGACATCCTCCAGACAAACTGGGGAGTGAACTACCAGAACACGACTGGCGGCATCACAAAATGTCCACATGAGACAGCGAATGAGTCCGGTGATTTTGTGTTTTCTCTCTTTATTTAAATTTTAACTGAATGGCCGATGCTTCCTTTCTCGTTGTGTCAACGACAGGAATGTGGTGAATTTTATTTGCACAATCCCTTCTGCTCATCACTATACATGAAATGACATTCGATTGTCATGGTGACAAAACGACTGAAATTGTGACTCTTTGACGAGGTCACTTCCATCCATCCATTATCCAACCTGCTATATCCTAGCTACAGGGTCACGGGGGTCTGCTGGCGCCAATCCCAGCCAACACAGGGCACAAGGCAGGAAACAAACCCCGGGCAATGGCGCCAGCCCACCGCAGGGCGCACACACCCACACACGCACACCCACACTAGGGATAATTTAGAATCGCCAATGCACCTAACCTGCATGTCTTTGGATTGTGGGAGGAAACCAGAGCACCCGAAGGAAACCCACGCAGACACGGGGAGAACACGAAAACTCCACACAGGGAGGACCTGGGAAGTGGAGGCGGTCTCCTAACTGCAAGGCAGCAGCGCTACCCACTGCGCCACCGTACCGCCCACGAGGTGACTTCAAGAGTGGAACTGTTGTGGGGGATGGGACTTTTCGAGACTTCTTCATAAGAACCCCCCTCAAGCCCATCCCATGGTCTCAAGCATCCAGCCCCCCCAATACCCCTCATTCCCCCCATCTTGCCTTCTAACATGCTTTGACGACTCGGTGAAACCCTGACCCCTAACCTCACTGCTCTACATGACAGCCCAGGGGGTACCATAATTGTAGGGTTAGGGGCTTTAACAGAAGGGGGGCTAAGCCCTTAATAAGTGCTAAAGCTAGCGATGCCCCTGGACAGGAACATTTAAAACGACCCCAAATGCACCTGAATGTTACACAAAATCGTATTTGTTCCACTGCTCATTTGTACAAGAGATATTTTGGACACTCATATTTCTAAAGCTGTGGTGGGCTGGCGCCCTGACCAGGGTTTGTTTCCAGCCTTGCACCCTGTGTTGGCTGGGATTGGCTCCAGCAGACCCCCGTGACCCTGTAGTTAGGATATAGCAGGTTGGATAATGGATGGATGGATGGATATTTCTAAAGATTCCAACAAACCTGAACTTTGGTTGACATACGTAATTGTCACCTGTGTGTTGACTTCGGCCATTGGACAATGTCTTTATATATAAAAGAGAGGGCCTGTGTTTTCAAGCATATAACTTCATGTCACACACGCAGGTTCAGGTTTAGGAAAAGATCAACCAAAGGGGGTCTACTGAGGACCACCACTGCTCACCTCCATGCTGCACTTTGAGGATAACGTGAGGCCTAAAAGACCTGTCACCTCACAGTCACCCTCATCCTGTATTTGTGACAAACAGCACAAATCCAGAATTCACTTCTGTCCCACTGAAAAATCCACTGGAAATCCAAGAATAGAATGAGCAGTTGGAAACGAGCCACTGGCCTGCTGGTTTCTAAATGTTCAAAGTTCTCGTTTACACAGTGTGTCTTAGCCGCAGATTTCAGGAGTCGATGACCTTTCGTGTGCAGTTTTTTCCATTGTGAAATGGCAATTCTTCACCTTTCTCCTGAAACGAGTTGCTCAACTGAAAGGGGACGAGGGGCACATGAATGGTAGGGGGACAGACCCGGTAGACAAGCCCCATCTTAAAGACCTGTCAAAATTCAAAGCTGCATTGAGACTGGTGGGATGGCAGCTTGGCCTCGTCCCTATTTACGTCGTAGTTTTCAATCCCCCCCCACCCCACCATTCCCCACGATTGTTGTGTTCTGCTTTGTGTGTGTCATTTAACTCTGCACCCGCAGGTTCCTTATTGTCTTATTGTCCACCATCCGAGTCCCTTAGGGGATTACTGTAAAGATTTGCAGAGATTTCTGCATTCTACTTTAGATTTTTGTACTATTTTTATTACTTTGTATTGTTATCTTCATTTACCTGAAATTTTGCTCATCGTTATGTGATGCCATTTTGTCCAGCCCAGGGGGCTTTGTCATTCTTACTGATAAAGTCTGTGGCTACCACCCGATGTCTGGAAGTGCCGTAGTGTGACGTGACATCATTGCTGTTAAAGGGATTTAAGGTCACCCTCTCCCTCTTCCTGTTTATTTGTTTTCGATTGTCATTAACCATCAGCAGCCTGGTGCTACCAAAAAAAAAGTGTTAATCTTTAAAAAATCCCTTTCACCTCAGCCCTTCTCTGAGTGTCCATGACTTGTGTCACACATGCGCGTATGGGAGACATTTTAAGTTGTGTTTCTCTGCTGGGCCAGGGGTTGGCGCTGAAACTCTAAATCTTTCTCCTTTTGTTTCTCTGCAGACCTTCGGAAGACTCCACCTCACTTTTCTTTCTGGGCCCATCAACCTGCTTTCCAAGATTGTCACTTCCTCTTCTGGTCCTACTGAGCCCTCTTCTTCCTGTCACCTGACTATTGTCAGGGATGCCAGGGGCAACGACCCGGCCGGGACGCCATGAAGGACCGGAAGAGGGTCAAAGCCCACCCTGGATCACGTGGGGGCTGCCTTCCTGGTTGCTCTGGGGGCCACGGGTTGAGGGCATGGAAGCCCTACCCTGTAGGGGCCTGTGGTCACCGCCAGGAGGCGCCCCAATGCCTTGGTGACCTGTTGCTTCAGCACTTCTGCCACACCAGGAAGTGCTGGGGGGAAGACTTTGGACGACACCCGGAGAGCTGCCGGGAGAACAGCCGGCACTTCCGCCACGCTGGGGCGTGGCCAATGGGGGAGTGTTGGAAGCACCTCGAGCTCATCCGGGTCGTGTATAAAAGGGGCCGTTTCCCTTCATTCCAGGCTAGAGTCGGGTGGAAGGAGGACGAGACAAGAGAGGAGAGTGGAGGCGGCCCGAAGAAATGCATATTGTGGTCAGGACTGTGTGTGTTTGGGGTTTGTGCACTATTTGGACTATTCTGGGTCTGAGTGACCATTTATTGTATATATTTTGTAAATAATAAACGTGTGGTGGTGAAGAACAACATGTCCGCCTGTCTGTGTCTGGGTCGGCTCCACTATATAACCACCTCATATTCAAATGTGACTTCAGTTCTGTTTTGAAATCAAGTCTGTTAAGTCCTTTGCGTTAATTCAACCTGATTTTCAAGCAAGATTTTTTGCTTCTTATTTTACAGTGGCGTAGTCGGCAGGATTATAGTTCAAAAGATGACCGAAGAACAAGACCTAAATGCTATTCTAACTAATATGGCCACGGAGCTTCAAAGACTCAGATGGGAGAGACGTCGACACAATTGCCAGAGAAGCACAATTATTCGAGCCCTTAAACTGTCAGCCATGCGTGGCACTCGATATTTGTGTTTAATAGACTTTCACGGCTCTAGTTAGCCTGGTTAAAAGAATTATTAGCCAAGATTGGTAATTTGCATTTTAGGATTTAGGACTCCAGTTTGACCATTGGCCATTCCCCATTTTGACTTTGTGTTTGCTCTCTTTCCATTTTCCAATCACTTTGTTTTAGATTGTGGGCACACTATTGCTACCACTTGGTATGAGAAGTGTTAAGAAGTGTCCGAGTTAGGCTTCAATCCCTAATTTAGGGACATGTTCTCAATTTAGTGGTGAATGTTTTATCATTTATTTTTATGTGTTTTGGGTGCATCCACATATAACGTAAGAAGCACCTATCGTAATTGCCATGCCTGTCTATCTGTCTTCTGTCTGTCTGTCTGTCTGTCTGTCTGCATTAAACAACTCAGCCCCCGTGATGTGATTTTCTTGGATGGTGGCACACTCATTATTCAGAGAATTTTATCTACAAAGTTCAGTTTTCTTTCAGAAATTTCTTGAGTAGAGTACACTGTATGAAGTTTTGAAATTTCAACATTTCCCATTGTAAGGTATTGGCACATTTTTTAGACTTGTCATCTTAAAACAAAGACACACTCTGTGCAATGTCAATTCCGGATAAGCTTATGGTTTCAAAAGTCTCTATTATATAAAAAAATCCTGGGACGAGACATGACTTTCTCAGAGAGATACTTTCACGTCCCGCGAAATGAGACTTTGTGCCAAGAGATTTAACCAGGCCAATGGCCGGAAATAAAAGACAAGGAGTAGACGACAAAGTTGAACATCATAAATAATTCAAAAATGTTGGCGGGATACACATGCAGAGCAGGTTAGAGATAAAGAAAGTAATAAAATTCAAAAGTCTCCAAAAAATGATAGTAAAGATCGCATTAGCGCAAACAAATGGAAATTATTACTCGATGAAATAATGGAATAGCGAAAAGAGATCAAATATATTGTTTGGATTTAAACTTTAAATCAGAGACTTGCAGATCGTCTAATTCATGCTGCCATCAGGGAAAAGTAGTGTTCTTCCCAATGAAGAGGCGTATCCAGGATAATTAAAAGATTCATTGTTTGGTGAAAGTGAAATCCACGTGCGCGAGCTGCAGAGCCGTGAAGTGGCTGGCACATAGAGCAGGCTGGGGGGTTGGCAAGTGAAGCGAGCAGGGGGCAAAGCCCCCTAGTATTTTTAGAGAATTTCTTTTTAATATCTTCCACATTCACTTGCTTGATCACCACTCCTGATAGTAAAATGCCGGCAGACTGACGCACAGTGCATCGACTTCTGGTCATTGAGATATCTCGATCAGATCCCACTCAACAATGTTTTGAAATTTCAGAATCTCCCATTGAAAACCATCTGGGAATCCTTGGCCTCATGTTTTGTTCAAAAAACAGGGAAACATTCTGTGCGATTTCAACTACAAATTACTGTTTCAATTTTACCTTTGCAGTAATTACAACAACTTGTATACTTTGTATAGTTTCCTCTTTTTTGCCCTTAATAGCTGCTACAGATGGCAAACAGATCCCCATTACAAATAAATAAAACACCAGAAAAGTATAGGAGGTCGCTGTCATGAGATGTTTCCGTGCGCAGAATCCTCTGCATCAGCTCGTTGTTTTTGGATAGGATTGTAAGCTTTGTTGTCCCGTTCTCATCTGAATGTTTCTAATGTGTCTGCTTTATAACGACTTACCCGCTGCATGAGCTCAAATGAAACCAGTGATTCAGCATCTCACTCCTCCTGATGCTATAAGTCGTAATGTGTCAGTTAAATGAGCTGAAAATACGAGCATGGAAAATACAAGTTTATCTAGACATGAATGAAGTGGCCTGTGGCGTGTAAGCTGTGATGTGCAGAGAGTATCGACCTCGTCTCCAGAGTCCGATCATTCAGTATTTCATGGATGCTCTCATTTACCATCAGAGTGCCACATTCGCCTGGTATCCACAATGGTCAATCACTTTAATTGAATTTTGCCTTTCCTTTCTGTTATTTCTTAACGTTGGTCTTACCTGAATAGCACTGCAAGTTCCATTTTCATGAACCGCGCAAAACAAAGAAGGATTTAATTATGGACAAGCGCAGTTTGCCACTGTGTCTCAGTGAGTGTGGCCCATGTCCCTGTCCAGGCCTGTTTTTAGCCTTTTGCCCAATCCTGGTGGACTCCTTCAACCCTGAAATGGTTACCTACTGAACTCAGTCGATTGAGGTGGCTCCCTGAAAGTTATGCCGTGCTTACACTTTCTAACTGGTTTTAATAATTTGGTTACTAAGCTGGGTGTAATAACTTAACACATGGCAATAAATTGTAATACGATTGTTCAAACCTAATTGACTCCCCAGACTCACTCACAGAGGGGTCGGCAGATCCTCAATCCAAACAGAAAGATGTTAGCAAAGACAAGTGCGTCGCTCGAAAACAAACTCCCGATGGAAGTCCGCCACCCGCCAGCCCTCTCAAAGCACTCGTGTGTGTCCTCACCGCTTCAAACAGGAGCCATCGGCCTCGACTTAACGGAGGAGAGTGTGGGCTGGCTGCCCGTCACTCCTCCATTCCCTCGGCCGCGTATCATTAATCACTTTTTATTTGCTTTAAGAAGTGTCCGGATGGAGGTACAAGTGGGCAGTGCACATTCGACTCTAATTGTGGTGACGTATCACCCGGCGCAGGAGCTCGGCTCCTGACTCTTTTGTTTTCCATTCACACCCACATTCGTGTAATACGCTAAATATAGTTGTTTTTCACAGCACTCTTGGATTGGACATGGCCATCATATTAGACTTGAGATTATTAATTAAAATAAAGTGTTAAAGGTAAGCCTCTGTGTGCCTCCCATTAAAGTTGTCAGCGCTGCTCAAGTGAAATTCTATTCTTACAACCCAAAGAGCCTGACAATTAATAGCCGCTTGTATCAACGTTATGTGCTTTGAAAGGAAAAGCATTGAAATGGTGAATTATTTTAGGTGTATTTCATTTATTTCTATCAACTCGAAAGCGGCTGAATAAAAATGGGCACTAATGGGGCTATCCAGGCCAAAAGCCCCCCCTCCCCATCACAGCCCTGAACTGAACACTGAGGGTCTCACAATGGAAGGGTGAGTCCAGGCATTGGATGGTGGAATGTGTGACATGAAAAGACAACCAGGTATGTAAAGAGCTGGGGATTCAGCCAGGAACCTCCATTAAATACGGAAACGTCTCGATGAAAGGATCGACAATCGATTAGTGGGGGCTTTGTCAGCTTGATTGATTGATTGATTGATTAAGGAATCAATTCATTTCATTTATTTAACATTTTTTTCATCGTCTCAAAGAGCTTTACCTGGACAATCTGGAGGAGCCGCTTCAGCCACCACCAACGGGTAGCACCCACCTGGATGATGAGATGGCAGCCATTCTCATGCCAGTATGCTCACCACACATTAGCTATTAGGAGGTGAAAGGGTGAGAGAAACAGGCAGGGGGGTGACGAGAATGACAGGATACTGGGGTACATTCTATGCTTTTCGAAAGATGCCTGGAAATCTTTTATCATGATGGTGGCTGAAAAATCCACTTTGTCCCCTTCAGGTGACACTGCCTTGGAGTATTTTTAGCCACATGGTCATTCCTCCATGGTGTACTAAGAAGCCCCTCTCGGGGTCTTTTCTGCCAGCTGCTATCAGGCAATTCAGTACTTCATCCTGATGCCCCAAACTAAGTGCATATGCTCTTTATGTCCATTTTGCAACTTCTGTGTGATATGCTGTACATTATTTATGTATTGATTGTATTATTTGTCTTTTGAGTTTGTTTTTTATGTTTCTGCTTCTGTATGCATCTAAATTTCTCCTTGGGATTAATAAAGTTTATCGAATTTAATGTGATGAGCACATCGAGACAGAACCTTGGCTTTACGTCTCATCCGAATGTCGGGTGTTATATGAGATGTTCAGTGCTCCTCAGTTCAATGACGACAACAACATTCCTGCCGCCATCTTCTCTTACAGTATATTCATGGGGCTGAAGTGGTGGGATCAGCCTGGAGCTGATGGGACATCAGTGGTCTCTCACTGGGGCTACCTGTAGTCTCAGAACATCCATGGAAGCTGCTGTTATAATAGAAGATAAAGAGCTGGGTTTTCTCATAGAAACTCACAAAAAGAGCATCATGGAATGAATTGTCCAACTCCTATGAGCGCAGATGGGTAAATGGCGGCCAAGATCTGCATTGCCGGAGTTTATATTGGGTAAGACAGGAAGTGACAGAGCTGGAGGCATGTCACCTACGTCATTATTTGTCACTTTCCAGTGGGTGGTTTTCTGACTTGAGGGTGACCATCAGCTCTGCTACTGCAAACGCCTTCTCAATGGTGCGATCCAGAATCAATCCCTGTAAAGGTTCACTGGCCTGTTGTGTGTCCCTTCCCATTCCCTGCTGGTATTTCATGAGTATATTGTTCCCCTACAGGTTATTCGGCAGTGGAAACTGTTTTCTCCTTCATCAGACCCTCACCAGCTCTTCCCCAGTCTCCAGCAATCCCCCCAAGCACTTCACACCGACCTTGGGCTCTGCCCACCTACCTTGTACTGCTCACCATCTGTGCTCATCTTGTGGCCAGTAGCCACACGCCCAAGCCAATGGATTCTAGTAGAGACAAAGCTCCTCTGCAGTGTTTGAAGGTTTACCTGCATCTTCTTTCCACGGTTTGCACCAAAATAAACTGTGCCCTGCTTCTGCACATAGAGAGAAGGGTTTCAGATGGGATGAAATATATGTGTGCTCAAAGATAAAAATAGATGAATTATCAAATGTAGGGGTTCCCAGGTTCAGTCCCATATGTATCCATTTCACATCTGTCAGTGCATTTCCATGGCCTTTAATAACCTGGTCATTCACAGAAACCCAGTTTCTAAATTGTCATTGTGGCCCACCACAAGATTTCAAATGCCAGTCCCTGCCTTGCAGACAGCCAGGAAAACCTGCTGACTATGCCACTTGTGGACCACCAGGCTGGCACTGCCACCTCAACCCGACACAGACAACCATGAGACACAGGTTCAAGGCACACACGTGTTTTTTATTTGCTATTTTGCCTTGGTTTCCCACAAGTACAGCACAGCCTCACAAGCACAATGCAAAGCAATACTCTTCCTTCTCTCTTTCTTTTCTTTCTCGTCCACTCCTCCGGTCAAGCTTTGTCTTCCTCCTCCCAACTCAGGCTCCTCAACGAGTGGCTGCTGGCTCCAGGTGCTTGATGACCTCGTTTCCGACAGCACTTCCAGGTGTGGAGGAAGAACGTCCCAAAAGAGCTCAGCAGATCCTGCTGCATCATCCCCTGGCAGCACCAGTGGATCACTACAGGGCTGCACCAAACTCCAACTCCCATGAAGCCCTGCTGCACCGCTGCAACCCAGGACGGCTGCCATCTAGGGTCCCTGGGGAGGTAATGCTCTGGCCACACTTGCTTCCCCGATCCTTGCAGTGCGAAGGCACCCCAGCCGGACACTACACCAGGTATGCCTATGGTTAGAGGAATCCGGTTATTGGTCTCTGAGAACCTGCAGGTAGCCCAGTTATATGGCCATGTAAACCCTTAACCAGGCTGCCCATCAGGATTTCGTAGTCTGTCAGATGGCCTGCACATCTGTTTGCATCACACAGCGTCTAATAGTGACAGGTAGAAAATGGCAGAAGTGTCCACAAGATAAATTTCCTGAGGGAAAATGTTTGTACGGATGGATTAATCCTTCTCCTGGCTGAAACGATCTGTCTGAATATTTCAGAAATCACTGAATTGATGCTGATCAGCTGGCTGCACAGGGCTACACACAGACAGAGCAGCACAATCTTGGGAGCAGAGTTAGGGGTGATGCACTTACATTGCACGAGATACGTAATCTGATTATGCGCTAAAGTAACAAGTGACATATACTTATCTATTAAAGTAAAAACACCAGGCTTTATTATTTTCCCAGCAGCACTGGGCAGAAGGCAAGAAGCATGGATACCGATACGCTGATCCTTTGCACTTCTTAAGGCTCCGTTTCAGTTCTGCGTCACGCCTACACCATAGATATGTGTGTAGGCTACGCTGTCAAAAGCATTTTATACTTCTACACCACAGGCACATGCACATTGGCGGTGTTCATAACACCCGAGGGTTCACTAAAAGGCCTGCAGTTTTTGCCCTCCAGGATCACCGCTCGTCTTGCTACGGATTTTCTTCCATAGTTGAATGTATTTGTCCTTCACATTTTTTCACACATTTGCCAAATTCATATCCAGAAGATGAATGGAAACGTGTCTTAGGAAATCCATAATTACCAAATTAGCCATTCAGAGTTGTAGGGGTCTGCGTGGGGTTCACATAATACCTTTTTTGAAGAGGTGCGTGTCAGGCCCCGCCATCGGCGATGTGCAATACGGTGTTCCTGAGGCGAAGTGTAAATCAGCCGTCAGTCACACAGCCAAGTGTAAGAATGCGCTGCATGCAATCCGGTGACAGAAACGAATGAATAAAGTGTCCGTTTAGTTTTCAGCCAGCAATGTGCTATTGATACATTATTGATACTATTGATTGGGTGGCGCAGTGGCCAGTGTCTGTATTAAATAAATCTGCAGGTTCTCAGGTCGAGATTGCTAAAGCGGATGATGGACATAATGAATTTATAGAACACAAGAGCATTTCTGGCCAGTTTTATGAAGGTTCATTTATGGGCTTAGGATTTAGTCACAAACTCCTCCCAGTCAAACGTGCAGATTTTCAGAGGTTTGTAATGGCATTACATTTTATGATAAGTAATGAAATCCCATGTTCAGTTCCTTTTTTTGTAAGTATTGAGTAGTGTGCCTAAGTTGCCTTTAGCAGTAACACTCCACTCGCTGCTCGGTGGTCGCAGACTCCACGCTTGTCTTCAGAGTCACGGTGGCTGATGAGGACGTTTAACGCTTTTTGGCGCATTTTGCCAAAGGAGGACTCCATAAGTGGATTTCACAAAGACTGGGCGAGACCAGGTGAGCAGACACCGAGGCTGCCAGATGAAAGGTTGGGGGTGCCAATTGGGCAACTCCATTTAATTGTTTGTCTGAAAATGTCAGGTTATATAGCGCCTTGATGTGTGGAGTACAAGTCCGAGAACGTCCTGCTCAGGCTTTATGACACACTGGTGAGGCCTCTTCTGGAGTACTGGGTGCAGTTTTAGGCTTCAGGCTACATAAAGGACAGCACAGCAATAGAGAAGGTCCAGAGAAGGGCAACTGGGCTGATTACAGGAGGCTACAAGGGATGAATTATGAGGGAAGATTAAAAGAGCTGAGCCTTTACAGTTTAAGAAAAAGAAGATGAAGAGGTGACATGATTGATGTGTTCAAGATTATAAAGGAAATTAGTCCAGTGGCTCGAGACGGTGACTTTAAAATGAGTTCATCAAGAACACGGGGACACAGTTGGAAACTTGTTAAGGGTAAATGTCACACAAACATCAGGAAGTTTGTCTTTACACAAAGAACGACAGACACTCTGAATAAGCAACCAAGTAGTGTGGTGGACAGTAAGACGTTAGGGACTTTCAAAACTCGACTTGATTTTTTTTAGTAGAAATAAGTGGATAGGACTGGCGAGTTTTGTTGCGGTGAATGCCTGTTCTCGTCTCGAGTGTTCTAATGTTCTAAAATAAAGAAACTGTGTGCCCTCGGCACTCAAAGTACAGGGGCTTGCAGCAACCCCAGCAGGGGCTCTGACACCACTGAGGTCCAGAATGAACACCTAATACTGGGGGTCGCCTGTTTCTCTGGTGTCCCAGGTGTATTGGTGTTGTGGGCCTGGAGAGAGAGAGAGAGAGGAAACAGTTGGCATCAGCACCCCCTCTCATCTCCAGGTGGTACTGCTTACCTTCCCAGAGCCTTTGAAGGTGATGCGCAGGTGCACATGGGTGTCACGGGGTTTCTGTCTTAACTGGGTCATCCCAGTTTATGTGTATGCGTGTAGAGGCACTCAGTGGGCCCTTCTCATTGTCACAGGAGCGAGGCACAGGCGATAGCACGGACCACCGAACCCACGTCTGTCAGTGGATAGTCAACTCAAGATCGACCGATCAGCCCTTGAAGCACTTGATGACCCGAGCCATGAAATCGGTGCTGCGCCGAGAGTGAAAATGTTACAACATAAATCCCATACAGGCCCAAGAAATTGGCTAAAAATCAAATAAAGAGCGAATGGACTCCGAGGAACACGAGCAGCCTCTTCATTTTTTTTACCTCCACCTCTAATAACAAATGAGCCTTACAAATAAGACAAGAGCCCACTTTTCTTTTTCCCATTTCCAAGAGTAAACCTTTGTCTTCTAAAGGGAAAGTAACACAAGTCCATGATAAGTCCTGGGGAAAAAATAAAACAAAAAACCCCTGAAGTTTTGCTAAAACAGCTAAAGCTGTGAGCCGAGGACGATAAACATTCTAAGTTAATCTGCCATGACACTCGCTTCATTTGCCGTGTTTTTAACGCGCTTTCAGAAAGAAACTTCAGGGGAAATTTTGCACAGGTTAATAATACCTTCTTCATACATTCTTTCTCTTCTATTGACTTGAGTGGACCTCCTACTGACTTTTAATGGCTTATTAGAGTTAATTACATTAATTGCAATATAATTGAATCACTAAACACCATGTAGAAAGCCCATACAATTATGCAGAAAAAGTAATTACAGAAACTGATAAAAGATTCAGATCCCGGCACATTTGCGTAGCCATTATTTTCTGATAGATTGGACAGGAAAACATGCGGCACCTTTATTCTAATTCACAGTTGTGACAGAATGCATCTTTTTCATATCACCAAAGTAGACAGTAGAAGACAGATATATTTCTGAAACATGTTATTTTCCCTTTTGACAGCAGAGTTACTAATTTATATACATATGCGGGATTACCTTGCTATATCAATATGATTTTAATAGCGGCTGATAAATACTTGTTAGTAGTCGCTGCCAGCTCAGGTCCAATAAATCAATTGCCAGACGGTGGTCTCTGAATAAAAATGACATTCCCTTTTATATGCTTTAAGACAATGGCTGTTAATTAAATCAGTTGGAAAAATAGGAAACCAATGCCAATGTTATGATAGGATTTAATTCTTAAAGCATGTGCACTCCGTCCAAACATCCTGCTTCTCTGGGCTCCTCCGTGTCATTTTTTTAATCCAGCGTCTATTAACTCGTTTATTGGTAAAGAAGAATGACTTTATCCACACACAATCTTCTTCATCGTGAAAAGTGGCTCCGCTTTGTGGGCCTCATCACCTTCAGTCACATCCATCGGAAATGCACAGAGGCGGCTTCACTATAAACAGCGAGCGCCAAGGCCGTTCACACATTTCTTTACATTGCAATTGATATGAACCGCCATCGCATACATTTAAAACAAATCACTTCTTGTGCATAGATGCTCCTAAAGCCACCAGCTAGAGATCAAAGAGGAGATGTTAGGATGTAATGTGGAGCCTGGCCACCAGGAGGGAGGCCATCGAGACCTGAAGACCCTCAACAAAAGTCATTGCTGTGCATTTTTGTATTTGATCGATATTGTGTATTTGGATGAGGTCTTCATCCAAGGTGTCCTTCAACAGCAGGCTGTGTTAGCAAGGCCTGGATACATTTTAATGGTTGGTGCCCAGGAGGGTTAAGTCAGGGGAGTTGTGTGTTTTAATCTCCGTTCTGACCGACAGTGAACTTATGAAATTAGTGCCAAGAGGGATTCTCAAGCATGCATCTTCATTATAAACCCTCCTGTAGCCAACAATAAGAGACCATGATGTGCCTAGCTGGGGTGATTTTGAACATTAGCATTCAAAGTCCGTAACAAAGACAGACGTCTGATCGATTATAGAGGCAGCATAGCTCTATATGTTCATTCATGTACTCTGCCACACCCATGAGTATGGGAGACAACCTCAGGGCTCATCTACTGGTAATTACACTCCAAGCCAGGGGGTGGCACTGTCACTTCATGTGTTTATTCTTCTTCCCTCTGCAGAACGGATGATTGTTGGACATTCCGCCTGTGACGTCTTTCCTCTCTTCGGGCCCCCTGAACCCACCTGAAAACCATCTCCGCCACCGTCTTGGAGTCAGCCAGATAAAAACTCTCATTAGAAGAAGACGTCTCTGCTATTATTGTGTGTTTAATTGCAAAAAACAACATCTCGCAAATTTTACAGAGTGCCCTGACTCTTTATGACTTGTTGACTCCTTCATTTACAACTGCTAACCTTCAGAATGACTGTTTGAACCTCTAAACCCAGGGTATTAAAATCTCTGACACTTTAGGCTGGCACCCAGCCTTCTCCTACATTTACATCATGTGCAAGTTGAACCAACGTGATGAAGACAAACAGAAACAATGGTGTACAGGGAATACACCTTGGCAGGCAGAAGGACAAGACCCAAGGTGTAAGCAGACTGGTCTTTACAAATGTGCTGTCCAAACTCTTCTGTGGAGGCACAAATCAATGGACAAGGCTGAGGGCCGCAGATGGAGCACTCAGACATGGAAACGTACTGCTGCAAGTGAGAAATACATCAAGCTTATGAAATCAGAAGATGTCCAGCACTGCTGTTAGTTCAGAACATGAAGAAACTACTGGGACTCTGGTACACCCATCTACAGGGAAGAGAAGTCTTACCAGAAGTGGTCTTCATTGAAGGGTTGCAACCAAATGGCCATTCCTCCAAAGTGGAATTAAATCCAAATGGCTCACCTATGCATGCAAACACAAGAGCTGGGGTGCAGGAAAGAGGCAGCAGGTGCTCGAGGCTGAGGTTTGAACGTTTTTAATTTGTGGCTCCTGCAGATTGTAGTTTGTCCACCGTAGGCCTGAAGATCAGGACATGGATGGTTGACTTCAGGCAAAGTGAAGCACATTAAAGGGTCCCAACACGTGTCAGGCTGCGTTTCCACAAACAGCACTGCTGAGATGTACAGGCAGATTCTGATCCATCAGGGAGGTGTGTGGTCCCAACTTCATGACCTCAGATACACCCAGCCTTCTCCTACATTTACATCACGTGCAGGTTGAAGACAAACACTGAATATGGGGTTATATGCTGTATATAGTGCCTTGCATCCCAGGTACTGCCACTGAGTTTAGTTTGGAGTGTCTCAGTGAGGGTTCCTCTCCTGGCTGAGGATCAATTTCATGTTTTATTTATGTTCACGTTCATCATTTTTTATTTTTGGTTTTGTCTATGCATACAAGAGGAGTTTGTGAGTGGTCCCCCAAGAGGCGGGGCCACCTGCCAATCACTGCCAGGGACTGCCCTCTACCCTTTGAACCAGAAGGGTCTCCCACAGTTCCTTGCGGTTCATTGTGAACGCGCTCTGGAGTCGCCAAGTTCTTGTGTTTTTGGAAATCTTTTATGACTTGTGAGTTTTCTCAGTTCTTTTGAGCTTCACGCCCCGTGTTTGATTGTGTTTCTGGTTTTCTGTATTGGGACTTTGTGTGCATTGGGGTGCCTTCATGGTTTTGGCCAATTCTTTGGCTCCTTGTGCTCCACGGAACTTCACTGTTATTTTGTGAGAATAAACTTTTTATCCTATAAAGATTTAGTGCTTGCCCTTATTACTAACCAGGGTTTGATGGCAAAATCCCCCTCTAGTGGGCCTTACTGGAAGTGTTTGGGACAACGTGCTGTGGATCCCTTTAGTGCTTGGGGCTACTGGTCCACCACGTTGTTCATAACCGAACAAAAGAAATTGAAGTACACCACTGTGATGAACTACACAACTGCTAGCTCCTTTGAGGACAACAAAAAGCAGGAAAAAGACAAAAGATAAAGGTAATGAAAGTGGGAGGAAGTGGGCGTGGCCAGAGACAATATGCAAATCAGTGTAGTGAGGTCAAACATTAATTAAAGATGCAGAGCAGCCGTGTACTCTCAGAGCGAGGAACAGCAATAATGAGCAGTCCAGGGAACCTTGAGGATAATTAAAGGTGTACTTGAGAAATTAAAGATGACAAATCTGGAGAGCAACAATCCTTTTGTGGTTGAGCGTTCCGACAGAAAGAGCCTCGTGAGCAGACCTAAGGTGAGAATGGCCACTCAACCATTAAAATGAGCGCAAGGGAAAGCTGGGCAGGGGTGGCACTGTGGCTAACTGCTTTCTTCAGAGCCTGACACACTTTGTGTGGAGTTTGCACGTTCTCCCCAATTTTCGGCCATGCTAGACAGTCAGTTGTGTGACAGCTCGGCACCTCATCCCAGGATCCTTCCTGCATTTTACTTGGAACTTGTGAGGTGTCGGATCCACAAGGCCCTGGCTGGGTTCAGAACTGTGGGAGTCTTGAACAGTATAAAGCTGCAGACTCCCTTGATCGTTCATGTTCTGAGCTGCAAGGATCACAGGACTCAAAAAGCAGGCCTCGATTTTAAAAACGCTGGCCTGAACACACTAAGCTAGCCTCAGCCGCTCAAGGTAAACCTAAAAGCCCCCAAAACTCAAGAAGCAGACTTTATGGCCTGAACAGACAAAATGGGCCCAGCTTGTAACTCTCTAAAGGGAGAGGGGAGCTGTAAAAACCCCGGCCCAAGGAACAAAACTATTTTTCTTAGCAATTGAAGAGTTTATCGATGAAAACAAACTTTAAGTGGGAGCTCGGTGGCCTGGCACCATTGAGTCCCTGGATCTTTTACAAGCATCTGTTTATAAACGAAGGGGGACCCAGAAATTCATGGAATTAGCAATCGAGTTCCGGTACATCAGAATTTGCATTCCCACAAGGGAATTTATTTATGCAAATAAAGTTGTTTATTTAAAAAGTGAGGTAGCAGGTAGCGACGGCACTCGGAGTTTGCCCCTACAGAGCCACATCTTCTCTAAACTCCCATTATATTGATCAACTTTTTCCAGTCCTTCTAAGGCTTAAGCCCTTTTAGGTGACTTTATTGTCTCTTCCTTGCAAATTGTGTCACTGCCATCTGCTTTCTTTTTTATGGTTGTGTTATGTTGCTAGTTCTACTTTTAACATACGACCCAAAGTTTTATTTAAGATTTTGCTTGGGGCAAGGGTGGCATTTAGAGCAATAAATCAAAAAGCTGCCAAAGTGGAGGGCACCATCCACCTTGTCCTCACACCCACTTTAACTGTTAAATAAATCATAACATCCTGTTCATCGTGCCGTCGCTGAGCAGCTAAGTGCGGTGGTCCAATCCACAGGAGGAACTGCTGCCCCGCTCGTCTGTTTATAAGGAGTACCTCGTGCGGACCTTTCGTGGCACAGGTCTTTAAGGAAAGCCTTTTTCCATTTCAACTACTTCCTGCCGATATGAAAATACGGGGAAATGAGCACTTAACGGGAGGATGGGAACACCCTTTTCCAGTCGTGTGCCTGATTGTCAGGTGTGGTATGGATACCTGCACGCTTGTTTTGGCTGGAAAGACATTCCCCGTGGGGTAAGCGGTAATTTTTTGAACGCTTTACAGAGAAAATAAGATTTCTAATTAGCGCGCTGCATAATCTAGAAAAGGATCTAAACAAGCCACCCAAAAAGGACCATGAATAGCAGAAAAGTGAGCCAAAACGACAGAGTGGCACGCATTATTTTCATCACGCTGACTCGGACTTAACAATTGCTGGAAAAATATCATATTTCATCTGCTAGTTACTGGGAGTCCAATTAGATCTAACGAGCGCGAGCGACATTGTAAATCTACCTGTCAGGTTGAGCCCATCGGAACCCTTTGTAGGGTGGCGATGCAGCCCGCCGAGGGGGTCTTTTTGCCCTGTCTCCCCTCTTCGTGCAGTTTATGGCTTCAGCTTCTCCAATTTGACTAAATCAGCCTTGTCTTGTATCATCTGGTACTACTGACGGCCCCCGGGACCACCACGCCTGTGCACTGCTGGTCCAGTGTTATTATATTTAGACTTTATCAATGGCTTTCCCTGACTGGTTTGCTGAGTTCTTGTGCTCATTTTGGGGGATTTTGGGGTCCTGCGTTATGATTCTGATGTGACTGGTGTAGTTTATTCATTTTTGTGTCATTTCTAGTGAATCTCTGGGCCTTCTCCTTTACTTTTGCTCTAATTTATTATTGTGTTGAGAAGAATCACTTCTGAAATCGTTTCAGTTTTACTTTTGTCCAGCACTCCTCCTGACTCACCGGGATGAGTAAACCCGCACATCTCATGCATAATTTCATGTGTCTTGATGTCTAGTCATGCAGGGGTCAGCCCCCTATTTAGACTCAGAAACCCCCATTTTTAGGCAATTTTGGGCAGGAAATGACACCATTATGATGAAGAGCAAAGCAATCGATCGATGATCAGAAGGACTCGACGTTGTGCAGGCCACATCAGCCAACCCCAGGGCTTCACCTCCAATGAGACACAAGGGCTCAAAGGTACTCCTTTTCACAGAAAGTTGAAAACCATTTTTCAAATTTTTTTTTGGGTGGGGGCCAAATTTTGGTTTTGTGAAGTTTGGTTTGATTGTTTGGATTGTTATTTGCTTTCAATTATGGGAAACAGTAATATAGGCATTATTGTTCAGGAAATAAGTAAGGGCACAATAAATGAGATTCCTTCACTACAGAAGTCCCAGAGTAGCCACCAAGATGTCCCAGAAACTCACTAGAAAAGCCACCAGAAGTTAATAATCAACTCCAATCTCACTGCATGGCTAGCGGCAGCCATAACAGGCAGCCATTGTTTCGCCATCCCACCGGTTCACTGGAGGTCCTCTCAAATCTAAATCAATGGCGAATGATTTCCGAAACTCAAAGCCGTCATTGCTGAGCACAAAACCTTTACAGTGGTCTCCCGCTTTGTATGACACGAAAGCGCTTTGTTATGATTGTCATGCATGCGCGTCGGGGGTCACCTAAAGTAAATGATACCACCTAGAGATGAGAGGGGGGGCACTGTCACTAATAGCCTGCTCTCCTTTTCACCTCACAGCCTCAAGGCACCACCCATTGGGGGCGTTGAGATGAAAGAAGCTCCACCCCTCCTGGTTCTTGCGTCTCATTTCGATGGTCACCAGGCTTCTGCACTAAACCGAGACCACGTCGAAGAACGTCTGAGTGAGAGGACTGGTCATTGAGAAAGAGCGCACTTTGGACTGCCTGACATTTTGTTCCTTTATTATTTTGCTGTAATCAGACTGGGCTCTTTTTTTGCCCACTTTTGTCCCAAGCAGCCTGTTTTGGTCCTGAATCATCATTCCACCCTTCTACATGATCTTCATTCATTGAGCGTCCTTCCAGTTTTGGATTGAAATTTTTGATTTTCACTCTTGCCTCTCATTTGTGTGTTTGATCTCCCAGTTTTGTTTAACCGAAGTCTATGTCTCCTGCTTCGTTCAGAAAATGCTTACCAGCTCACTGACTTCATACTTTGACGTCCAAATTCAACGAAGACTTCAAAGTCAAAAACAAACTGAATGTAAAAATGAAGCCCCCCACGACAAAACACAAAGCAAAAGTGGGGAGAGTAAAACGGGCCTGACCCTGGCGAGATACGACACACACAGCGAATCCTTGTCTCAAAGGCATTGAGACTCGATTAGGGGCCAGAAAAGCACGCTGGACTGAGGACCCCTGCTCCTCTTTTTAGTTTTTGCTTCTGGTTTGGACGTTTGGTGCGCTCGGCTCTCCTCGCTTCTCCAACCCCTGCCTGTTCATTAGACTCCGAGTCTGTCCAAGCCCTTTGATTCCTCCACCTACTGGACCTTCTCATCCACTCACAAAAGAGAATTCTCTGGGACCCCCTGACCTCCCAGCAATGAACGATGACCCTTCAACGATCTCCAAGTGCATCCAGTTTGGTGTTTTCCGTGTAAAGTCTGCTTTTTAACGAGATCGCTCGATTTTAAACAATGTGTTAACGCTCGACATTTCAACACATTCTGCACATTTGATTCCTGCCTCCTCAGCGACCACGATCGCTTCCCTTCGGAAAACGTTCCCATGTATAATTAGACGGCATTCCATCCTTTTGTTCAGTTTCTGCTTTGATACAATTAGTCAAATAAATTCTCAACTATGGGAGGAGAGCGAAAGGTTAAAGCTCGCTATTGATATTCATCAGGAGATGGATTTTTAATCTTTAATCTCTTGTCCTAGAACCCCACTTTGGATCAGCTCATTATCCCAAATAAACAACGTGTCATTCCCATTATTTATGATTCACTGGAGCCCAAAGATTGGATAGCACCATTCACCGGGCCCATTCACCATTAATCGTCCGCTAACTCTTTCCTGTCCCTTGCCCACTGCACGCCTGGCTCGTGTATTCGATTCCACCGCTTGCCATTTTTTATGAAAGTGGAATTTTATTTTTTAAAGAATGCCGCAATTCCACGTCGCTCGCCGTACTCATGTGAATGGCTCCATATGAAAACGTTCAACACAAGCATCTAGGCAGTGAGCTGCCGAACTGGGTCAAGACAGCAGGCGCTGCTGCCACTATTGTGTTATCAAAGGAACGGCAATGCCAAGTCCTCTGGAGTGCGATAATTGTAGCAGATGGGCAAAGGCAGCAGGCAAAAGAAAACAAAAAACAAAACAAATCAACGTATTTCTATGAAGAGACTTCGCTTGGTTTCAAGAGAATTGAGCAGGTTAGAGAAAATGTGTGCATCTACATCACGTACGGCACATCTACCGTCTGACTCAACCGGTGCAGCAACACTGGACTCTTGAGGGAAGATGACAGAGGGGTCCGCTTCTCAAGGGTGGGCCAAAACAACTACCAGTATAGTAACAGCTGAGACCAAATACAGAGTGTGCCTACCATTTGCCTGAGTCCTTCTTGAGTGCCAAGTCTGGAACTGGGATGCCATACCAGTTTTAGAGAAGAAAAGCCTCCATTTCCCTGAAGGGTGAAGAAGATGAAATCCTGCTTGGCACCCCAGATCTGATGAGTTCAGTGATGTCCAGGTCTGGTGTTTGAATTCATCCTGGTATTCAGGGTGTATTGGGGGGGGGGTTATCGACCCGAAATATGGTCCTGTAAAATGGCTAGGTGGCTACAAGAGCAATCATTGGACCTCCTGACTCCCACCAGATTGCTGTCTACACCACTGCAGACCCTCCACCATGTTTGACTTCCTCCAAATGTCAATCCATCTTGATGCAGGACGACTCACCAGACCGTATTCCTTTCTTTCCTATTGACCAGGGGGGTCAAGATTGAGTATGTTTTAGAGCAGGTTACATACCTCTGAGCTTTGGCCTTGAATACTACTGTAGTTGTTTGAGAATGGTGGTCCTGCCATAAATTCTAGCTTTGTGAGGCACGCGGCCTACGATGTTGGTTGAGGTACCTTGCAGGTCATTTTTGAGGCATCTATCACCTACCCTGTAACGTGTCCTTTTGGTCCCTTTTTGTGACCTCTGCTCACTGTGACCGTTTGTCCATGTTTGGTGTACACCTTCATCTTTATAAGTCTGTTCCTCTGCAATGTCTGATTTGTGGAGCTCTCTTAGTCTTCTCATGTTGCTCTGTAAACTCAAAGACTTAATTGTTCAGATTTTTTTATAGTGGACCTTTACTGTGGCAATCAGCCCAGTAGGATTCATATTCTGAACTGGGATTTCCAGACTTCAAAGTTGAACTCCTGGGTCATGGGATGTTAACGTTATTTTGCCCATTTCTTGTAAAGCTGATGTCACATGACATGGTTTCTAGGGCAAAGTGGACGTCAAACTTGATGACTGCCGTTGCTGATCTCGTCACTTGACTTGACTTGAAATGGCAGGGTATGTCAAATGAGACCTGTGAAATGCGTGTGATGGGTAGTTGTGTCTGGGGTTTGTGGGGTGAGATGCCCTCTATAGGCCACTCTATCAAGTTTTACCATTGCACTTTCAGAGGAAGCTGAAGTTCATCCAGACAGCAGTGGGACTGAGTCCAGCAAACCACAGACAGTCCATCACTGGTCTCCTGTGGCACTAACTTACAATCACCAGAGAAGTACTTTTCACCCTTTTAGGTGTCACAACACAGTTTTCCCATACAAGTGTCTTCATGACCAACCAAGGGTCCAACTTGGTAAATCGAGTGTGATCACTAGAGCAAGAGGGGGATTAAGTGCAATTACTGGAGTGGTAACCCACCATGAACCCAAAATAACTTAAGCAATAGCAGCTTGAGACCCACTGGTCCTTGTCCCGTTTAAACCTAAGGCAAAATAATCAAAAATAACACCCGTCGTGACAAGACAACTAGCCCTGGCTTTGGGCTTTGAATTAGAGAATTACAGACAGTCACAATCGGAGGTTCTGTCTAATGGCAGCTTCTTTCAGTCAATAACACCTCCTTGCAGGAATCCGATGGCCTTATTTTCATGGGAGCGAAAGGGGCGGAGTCAGGGGCCCTCACCAGTGGTTTATTGGTGCTGCGGGGAGAGAAGGAGGAGGTACTATTAGTAGTGGCACCCCCTCCTGGTCCGGCGGGTCATTACATACCTTGACAAGGCCTGTGAGGAGATCTACAGTCATGACAACACAAGTAACATTGTTAGTATATACAGTACACATATCTAGAAATATATATACAGTATACACTAACGATGCTACTTGTTGAAGATGTGTAATACAATACATTTAAAAATGTTTCATTTCTTTTGACCCACATGTACCTTCAGCATTAAACACCCCCCACCTAGTTTTCTTCAGTATCCTTACGTGTGTCTGATCCTCTCTTGCCGATTGAATTCCTGTAAAGCCTCCTTCTCTCACTCGTGTCATTTTTCATAGCACCTTGCTCACCTTCTGTCCACTTTTTGATTACCACCCATGGCAGACAGACCCCTCTTACCTGCTGTGGAAACATCTGCTGTGTTCTTCTGAGTGCCTCCCATCTTTGAAGGCGACTCTCAGCATTCCTCCTACGCCTTTCCTCTCTACTTTTCTTGCCCTGTGCTACTGCTGTTAATCGTGTCATCAAAGCCAAACTGACCAATCAGATTGCTTGGAGGGACCACGCACACACACACACACACACACACACACACACTTTTTTTTATACTCTAGATACAAGGCAGGACCCCAAAAATCCCCAGAATCGGTCAATAGCATGAGAGCTGAGTGTCGCTATCGACTCTGCCGCCTGGCATCGCAAGTTTTACGCTCTCGTTAATCGGCCTGCCAAGTGGCATTCCTCTGAGTCGATCAAGATGCGTATTTCTGACATTTATTCCACAATCGTGTGTGTGACTTTGGTGATATTTTTTTTTTCTCCCAGCTGAAAGAAGCACGTCAGGTCATATCAGATATCAAGACAACGACGGCCACGTTTATGCATATTGATGGACTTGTTCATAAAGAGTTGGTTTCCCCGTGGACAGACTGCTAATCAGTAACGTTACACTGAACTGCCGAGGCGTCTCTCACAAAGCATCAGGAAGAAACATCCGGAGCAGCGGAGCACACAAAGCTGCCTTTTGCCCCCTGAGAACACACCTGCACACACCGCACTGTCATCTTTGACCAAAAACAAAGAGTGGCCGTTTCTTTGCACCTCCTGAATTTGGCAGAACTCGCTCCCTGTAACTTCTTTTTGTTCCCGAAATTAAAACAGAGACCGGAGGGAAGACAATTTGCTACCATAGAAGAAATCTATTTAAAAAATTGCAGGAGGCTCTGGACACGAAAACAAAAGAGGAGTACAGGGAAGAAGCACCAGGACGATCGTCACGAGGGGGTATTTTGTCGACGACTAAAAGGGGAAGTTGTATAATTGTTTGTATTTTTTTTGGGCCCCCCCCCTCATATATAGTGTGTGCCCGCCATCCTACTGTGCCACAAAGATTTTCCCTGCCGACAGACAATGCCAGATTCAGTGGGCATTCCTCCAAAGCAATAAACCAAGATGCACCTGCTCACCTGCTCTTTCTCTCCCTCGCTCTTTCTCCTTTTTATTCTGTCACTGTTTCTCTCTATTCATCGTTTTGGACACCATTTCTTAAATTTCCCTTACCTTCTGCACCGGAGGTCTCTCCTTTGTTAAAGCCACACAGCCAGCGCATCGAGGTGCCAAGCAGCTAACAGTAGCGCAGCAGGATGGTTTCTCTTCATCAGAGACCTGTTTAAAGTTTCGTACCCTTTACTTCTGTACAACCAGGCAAAAGCAGCAGGCCAGAGCACTGGCGAAATTCTGTTGGACCGAAATGAGAGGGAGTGTGGTCAAAAAATAAAAATAAAAAAGCACAAAGAACATGTGGGTCAAAGACTAGGAAGACAAGCAAAAAAAAAACAAACAATCAATCGTTCATCAGAGCCAAAGCCAACATTGAGGATAAACACGCGAAAAGTACAAACTCCCTTACAGAGCGCCTGCTGTGAAAGATCCACAAACTTGGACATCAGTATTTCACCCTGGAATCACCCTGAGCCATCCCAGTTTGGATCTTTGTACTGCGATACCTGCCGGTGGTCAATGTTGTGTTTTACAAAGACCCTCAGAAGCAGCTCCTCTTTCTATGCCATGACCAATAGCACTTCTCCATACACTTGCATGCACAGAGACGGTCGCTCACTCAGTCCGTCCCCACCAATTTGTGCAGCAAGCCATTGCATTCCATCCTGCCATCCATAGTGCAAATCCTACCGACTACGCTAAGTGCTTTAGGGATTGAATCACACGACAGCCTGTCCCTGTCTAGACATTCACAATGTGGTGACTGCCGGTGGACAGCAGACACGAACCCATGATGTTTGGATAATGAGGGTCCTCACCGGCAGCTCCTTTATGCTGTGAGTAATTAAGAGAATTCCTAGACACATGGACAGCCAGCATCCAATCACATCAAGCGGATTAAATCCTGGTGATGTCAGATGAGCCCCCCCTCCTCTCACTTGGTCCAACACTTTGTGTAGCACCATCACTATACTCCAGCCAGCCAACCACACTGCAAATCCTACCGACTACGCTAAGTGCTATTGGGATGGAATCGCACGACAACCTGTCACAGTCTAGACACTGACACTCTGGCGACTGCTGGTGGACAGACGTGAATCTGCAATGCCTGGATTACAGAGGTCTTTAGCGGACGCTCCTTTATACTGTGAGCAAATAGGAAAAGGACCACATGCAGGGACATAAAATAATAATAATAATAATAATGATAACTAGGGGGCTTCGCTCGCCAATCCCCCTGTCTATGCTATGAGCCTGAAACTTCGTATTTCTGCCATGCACTAACAACAAATCTTTTAATTCTCGTGGATACGCCTCTTCATTGTGAAGAAACACGACTTTTTCCTGATGGCAAAACGAATTAGACGATCTACAAGTCTCCGACTTAAAGTTTAAAGTCAAACAATATCTACATATTTCTGTCCTATCACCTATGTCCATATGTTCGATCTCTTTTTGATTTTACCTTTTTGTCAATATTGCATTGAATTTAGATTCCGTGTTTGGAATTCCATCATGACAGCGCAACATGTAACTTCCCGTGACTGAATATCATTTCTTTCTTTCTACACAAACTGTGTCTGACAATAGCATTCACACAAATGAGAAATGATTGAGCCGTGTGCGTGGTTGTAAATGTTGTAGATGTGGACGGGACTTTTCCATAAGCTCTTGTCTCACAGGGCTTGAAATTTTCTCGCGCGGGATTTCACTTTCACCAAACAACAAATCTTTTATTTCTCGTGGATACGCCTCTTCATTGGGAAGAAACACGACTTTTCCCTGATAGCAACATGAATCAGATGATCTACAAGTCTCCAACTTAAAGTTTAAATCCAAACAATATATTCGATCTCTTTTCACTGTTCTGTTATTTCACCAAGTAATAATTTCCATTTGTTTGCACTAATGCGATCTTTACTATCAGTTTTTTGAGACTTTCGAATTTTCGTACTTCCATTATTTCTAACCTGTGTGTATCACAGCAATGTTTTTGAATTCTCTACGACGTTCTACTTTGTCATCTACTCTTTGTCTTTTATTTCCGGCCCCGGGGCCTGGTTAAATCTCTTGGCACAAAGTCTCACCTCGTGGGTCGTGAAAGTGTCTCTCTTCCAAAGATCACGTCTCGTCTCCCAAGATTTTTTTATTATTATAGAGAGATCCATTTTATTTCTATAGCACCTTTCCCATGCTCACTCTAAACATAAGAAGCAGAGCGCTATCTGGTGACACTCCTCCAGCTTGTGCACAGCTCCGCCTCGACAATGACTCATAATGTCACATGACCTGCACACAATATAACCACGGCCACATCAACCGGCAGGGAGAACAATCCAAAACAATTTGGAAAAGGGTGGCACAGAAACGTCACGAATATCACGATAAAAAGTCTTCATAATTCAATTAAATGATGTCCAACGTGAAATCCAAAATACTTACAGAAATACTGTAAATTCTGTGGCTCTCAAACCCTCCACTTTAATTGGAATTATTTAAGTTTCTTATGTCATTTATTGCTCCTTTCTTTTTCCCCACCGCATTTCTTAGCCCCCTTCTCTTTTCCCACTGTGCCCCACTCTTTCCCATCATACCCCTGCTTTTCCTTTACTTTTTGCCCCTTTCTTTCCTTGTTGCCGCCCTGTCATTTCCAGTAGTAATGAGCGGTGGTAGGTGATATGGCCGAGAGTCGGCTGTGACAAAGAGGCCGCTCGGGTGGCTTATATGAAAGTCTGGTGATCCCCGTGTGAAGATGTACAGTGGGATCCTCGCTGGCACCTTTTCTGCATTTTCCACCGTTCACCCCTCTTCCCTGGGATGACCTCGCTGCTGCCGCCGTTTGCCGTCCGTTTCTTCCCTGAATTCAGGCCTATGGGACGACATGCAGAATTAGCCTGGATAGCTGAAGGCGCACACCGTTGTTGGAAATGCAACCTTATCCTCCGAACGCGCACAAGCTAATTTGCTCTTCACCTACAAAGTACAATGAGCACCGGGCAGGCGGATTACATTTCGGCACAACTTTTGAAAGAGTAAAGAATCCGTTCTATTCTTCGGCAATAAAGTGAATATATAGCCTCGGGAAAAATGGATGAAACTGTACTCTGAGCTTTGTATTTGAAAAATGAAGGTGACTGTTTGACATGTTTTAGTCGTTTCAAATGCAAGCTGAGAAAAGAATAGAAAATCTTTAAGGAGGTTCACTTTGATGCTCAGATTGGGGGTTTAAATGTCCACCCGTAGCCCAGAAATACCCCGGCAGGGCGGCTGGAATCACCTCAGTGGTCTGGTGTGTGCAGCCTAACAGAGGACTCGCGGCCCCCCATACACTTGCGCCTAATGGAGAATGAATTAAGACTTTGGGTGTGAGTTCCGACCGACCCCTCCGAGCTCCAGAGATGTTCTCATCTGACGTGCTGAGCGCCATGCGGCCAAAGCCTCTTTAAGTGAGGGAATGGCCTTGGCAGATGGATGTTGACGTGGCCTCTCATGGACTCCCTAAGTGTTTTTCTGTATTCATTTTCTTCTTATTATTATAAGAAGTGCTCGAGCAGCCCGTTACCAGCTTGTACTCCAGTGGCTCTATGAATGGCAGCCTCGCCAAGTCAGCGATGGCACCAGAGCATCCTCCAGCGTGACAAATGTGCTGTTCTACAGGCCCGAATAAGCTCACATTCTTCACGCGCGGGTCATGGCACATCCATGCTGGGCTCTGCTGCTGCCACTGGCCTTCTGAAGGTGAGGAAGGGAAAAGAAAAGCAAAGAACTGACCAAAAATAGAGCCGATCTGCAGAGCCCTCGGCTTTGGGAGACCACCTTCAGTCGCTCACTTTAATCACCTCACAAACGGCACTATAATGAATCTTGTCTCCTGTCGTGGCTTCCTGACATCATCAGGTGTGCTGTTAGCCAGCAGTGGTTCAACTGGAGAATGGCGGCACATCAATGGCAGGGCCCCGGTGAAGCCCACCACCACTACCAGCTCTTCACAGCGGCAATCATGTCAAATGACGTGTCACTCTATTGCCAAGTGGGGGTCACAGTATGGATTTTCGGTCACTTTGATTTCCAGCTTCACGTAAAGCTCCAAGATAACACAACACACTCAGGTCATCTGCTTTCAGGGGACTTCCAGGGCAGTTGCCAACCCTGCTGGAGCTTCTTGCCAGCTGCCCACACAGACCACTTGCACGTTGGAGCGCAGGCCGGGCCTCTCCAGAAGGGATCGATGTCCAATGCCACAAATGGCCTTCTGATGCGGTCTGTGCTCTCGGGACCCCTGGATTGGCACCAATTGGGTGGAGTGAGGGGCTCATTCCAAAGGAAACCCAAAGGGACTTATATGGCGTGTCACTTTGGGCCATGTTGGGTCTTGGAATGCCCGTCATTCATTCATTCACTCACCCCAGTCCTTCACTGGACCTCCTCACACACATCCATACTCATTCGGTCACCATACCTCTCTTATCATAATCACATTTTAAAATATTAACATCATTTATTCATTCATTCTTTCTTTCATTCATCTGTTCGCCGTGCTTACTGTTGCAATTTCCTGTGAATCATTCATTTATTAATCCATTCATTCTCCAAGACTCACTTATCATTTCAATTAATTAATAATTCATCAATTAATACATTTGTTTGTTCAGTCATTCATTCTTGTATTTGTCCGTTCATTCGTTCGTTCCTTCATTCCAGTTCATCACTAGACATGCACACCCAGAAATCCTCATGAATTCATTCATTCATTTCTTAACTGATGTGCTCATTCACGCATCCATATTAATTCATTCATTTGTTTATTACATCATTCATCTTGTATTATCTATTGTGTGATTGACTGATTTTCATTCATTCTAGTTCCTTACTTAATTTGCTCACTAACTCACACATCTTAGTTATTCAATGAATTCATTCATTTCAATTCATCACTGGAAATGCTCACTCACACAGCCATAGTCATTCAGTCGCCTCACCTCCCTTATTATAATCAGATTGTAAAGAGTTAATATATCACTCACTCACTCACCAGGCTTACCGCATCAAAACAAATTCATCGAGGTCATGACCTGTGTGACCACGCCCACAACAGCCAACTAGCATCACAAAATGGCGTCCAAACAAATGGCAAACATGCACGTTGCAAAATCCATCCATCCATTTACCAACCTGCTGAATCTAAACACAGGGTCACAGGGGTCTGCTGGAGCCAATCCCAGCCAACACAGGGTGCAAGGCAGGAATAAATCCCGGGCAGGGCGCCAGCCCACCGCAGCAGGGGTCTACAAAACTCTTTAAATGCCTTTAAGGAAGGGAAAATGTTAATTAATCAGTCAAAGCAAAATTACCGAATGAAGCCACCTCACAATGCAGATCAAGAAGACTCTTAATACCCCATTGAACGACAGGCACGTTGTAGCTGCTACTGAAACTGAGCGAGCAGACAGCTTCATTTACTTGGGCGCAGTACTCAGCATTGAGGGCTCCACCGAGAAAGTCATTAAGAGCAAAACTAAAACTAGCAATTAAATGGAGAAGGTCCATCTAGAAGTTAAGCAGAACTCAGTATCTATAATAGGAATGTCGAGTTTATCGAGCTCTATGGGAATGAACGTTGGGGTATAACCAACATCGATATGGGGGGCACTGTCTGTCTCGGCATTCCCCAACCTACGGGTCATGGTGCCATTGCAGGTAGACCACGGTGAAAAAAACCCTGACCAAAGATCACTGAATGCAAAGTAGATGGCATGGGCATGACCCTGGGCATGGCCGGTGGTTGTGTGGGTGTGACCTGCTGTGGCGGAGCTGGGAAGGACCCACCCAATGAAAAAGAAATTTAAAAAATCACAGTTTAATTTATTTGGGCATTTAGTTACCCTCACTACAAATCCAAATGCCCACCTCAAGTTGAAATCCAGGTGCCCTCGCTGGTACAAACCTGTCCAGTGCTCTACTGCTAAGAGGTGTAAAACTAGCAGCAGCAAATGCTGCCACTGGGAGATCAGATGTAAAAAAAATCATAGCAAGGATCAAAAATGGGAAGTCAAAGAAAAAAACTTTAGTCAATCCTCATATGTGAACCAAAAATCAGAATCAAAGAAACACACCAACTAAATCAAGAGTATCAGAAGGAGCATCCTGTACGGAGAGTTCACTTTTAGGAATGTAGAGCTGAACTTTTAGTTCCGCAGAATAGACATTGCATATCTATCTATCTATCTATCTATCTATCTATCTATCTATCTATCTATCTATCTATCTATCTATCTATCTATGTCATGCCTTTCAAATCTATCTATCTATCTATCTATCTATGTCATCACTTACCTAATACATGTATGATGTCTTGTGCCACACTCCTCCAGGTCATTTCCAAGGCAACATGACAACAAACGGCAAAACTGCATGATATCAAATATGGTGCTGAAAAGGCAGAACAATTTATTGAACAGTGTTAATTAAATATTGAGTTAAGGAACCAGAGTTAAATATAAATTGTCCTTAACTAAATCCCTAAATGGGTGACACGAGGCCATAGAAAATATAATAGGAGGTTTACAAAATGAAGCCACTACAGGCGACGCCTGGGCCATTTTAGTGTCTTCAGTTACTCTATGATATTTTAAAGACCCCCAGGTTGTGATGGGCTGGGATTTTAACCTGAATCCCCCAAGACTGTAGATTTCCAGCCTTTTCCTGAACTCAGTCCTGGAGGTTTAAATGGTGAGCCTGCATTTCTTCATTTGAATGGAAAAATACAGATCACTGTTAATTGAACCACGTAAAAAATGTTAAAATGTAGAATTGTTCTTTTTTTTCATAACGGTATACTTAAAAAGATTGCTCATTAAAACGCTGCATCCAATTTATATAAAAGAAATTTAATTTGAGTTGAATAGTGCTAGTAAGCTTTCAATAATGTCCTTGACTAATTAAAAATATATATATAATTATTGATGTTTTTCCTTTTAGCGTCCTAGAGTAGCTCGTGCACGTTGCTAACCCGCGGCCCACTCTCTTTTATTTTTGCTCAGTTCTCCTTCGAATGTCGCTCCTTTTCATAGCCCCCTGTCGTGTGTCCCCCCTTCCCCGACCCTTTCACGAGACCTTATGGCACAGGTGGCTCGAGGGTCAGATCTTCGGGTCCCGAATCGACAGGGCCGCTTTTCGTGGTCGCCTTAGCACGCGGTCATTCTGCTGCTCGAGCCGTTTTGTGCTTTCCTTGTTCGCTAATGTTTGTGTCCCGATGGCGGGTCAAAGCGTAGACTTTGGCTCGATGGCGACCCTGCGACTGCTTGAGATTTTTTTTTAACTGTACTGTACATACTCTTTTAATAATAATCTCCATAAAATCCCGATTTTTCAATCCCTCGGCTCAAGCTGACAGTTTAAATAAAACCACTCAAATCCACCGGGTAAGAGAAATGAAAATGACAAGGATTAAAAATGGTCAGCCCTCTTTCTTTTGCAGATTCTGCCTTCCCTTCCAATTGGATCACGACCCCGGGGGGCTTAGGAGCAGCCGGTCCGCTTTCACTTTTTAGTCGCTTTGCAGCAGGCTTACCGCATCTGCGGAGTCTCCGAAGAGCGTGCGGTGCGCGGTGCTGCGCTGCGCCGGCCTCTAATACCATAATCCGGCATCATTAGGGTCACGGGCGGAATGGGGCAGGCAGGAGAGATCTGGAGATGTGGTATTATATAGAATGGCGCATAAACGCGCTCTTAGCGACACTTTAATACAGGCGTGTGGGAAAGAAGGAACGAGCGCCGTAAACAAGGTGACAGCCGTTGAAGGAACCTGGAGCGCAGTGACGACTGCGGCCAGCAGTATGGCCTGCCCGGCCAAGCGCGTCCCGTTTGGGACAGGGAGGGTCACGTGACACGCAGGCGCACGCCTCTCAGGGCAGCGGAGCTTGGAAATGAAACGCGCGTGAACGGCACGTCACGCCACGCCACGCCGTTCCAGTCACTAAGCAACCACCGAGAAACACGTGTGTCGCAGGTGAGGGGGCACTCAGCGGCCACCGCGCTCTTTATTTGGCTCTCTCTTCTTCTAATGGTTACAGTCAGGGGCCACTGCAGCCTTACTGGAGATTCTTAATCCGCGCTCGGAGTTACTTCAAGAGTTGATGGACGGGCATCTCCAGTAGAGCAGTGCTACTCAGCCTTTTTGGAATTGTGATCCACTTTCTCCTATATAAGTGTCTTCATGACCCCTTGGGGAGCCCAGCACAATCGTCAAGAGTTTTTGTGAGGGGTTAAGTGAATTTGTCAAAGCAGCGGCCCAATGTGGCCCTCCACGACCCACCATGACCCACTATCAATAGAAAGAGTAGCAAGTCACAACCCAAAAGTACAGACTGAGAAACACTGCCCTGCATGGGGCTTGTGCCAACATGGCACCTAACGATCCTGAGACTGGATTACAGAATTGGATGAAGGAATGCATAGGCTGAAAATGATGATGATGATGATGATGATGATGATGACACTGAAAGTCATAATAATAAGAAGAATAGTAATAATGCATGATGGGTCCTCTGCCTCATGAATATGAACTGCACGACTGGTGGATTCTTGTGAACTGTGATGTTCATACATTTACATTCAAGTGCCACCATGCCATACCAACTTCTAAGCCCACTTAATCATGAGTAGGGGGGATACAGGGAGTAATTCTAACAATACCTGAAATTTTAAACAGGTGATCAAAGACTGTTATGTGTGTAATAATAATAATAATGACTGTGACAGACTGGCATCCCATCCAGACATGCTGTCTAACTTGTACACAATGGTACCAGAATACACTCAACCCTAAAATTTTCATTTATAAGTGTCACGCTTGTGCCCAGGTATGTAATACCCCAGCGGAGCGAGACGGGGCACTGCCACTAACAGCCTTGTCTTTCTCTTTTTTTTTTCAGCCCAGAGACGATGCCCCCTGAGTTCAACTGACCACACCCCTTCCAGCAGGAATGGCGTAAAAGGAAGATGCCCCCTGTTGTCGGCATCTCATTTGAACCCGAAACTCTGAGGAGGACGGAGATCCCCAGATATTTTGAGCTCATTAGTTTCTGTCACCATTGAGGTGACTTTTTCATTTATTTCAGTGCCAGTTTACTTTGTATGCAACCAGAATAAAGGGGGCAACCTGGCTGGCACCCTAACACTTTGCAAGGGCTAGGCATATTTATTCCACACATCAGCACTGAGTTTGTGGATAATGCCAGTAATAATAATCATATTAATTAATATTAATAATAATTAGGGGCGGCACGGTGGCGCAGTGGTAGCGCCGCTGCCTCACTGTTAGGAGACCCGGGTTCACTTCCTGCGTGGAGTTGGCATGTTCTCCCCGTGTCTGCGTGGGTTTCCTCCCACAGTCCAAAGACATGCAGGTGAGGTGGACTGGCGAAACTAAATTGTCCCGTGTGTGTGCTGAGTGTGTTTGTGTGTGTCCTGCGGTGGGTTGGCACCCTGCCCAAGATTGGTTCCTGCCTTGTGCCCTGTGTTGGCTGGGATTGGCTCCAGCAGACCCCCGTGACCCTGAAGTTAGGATTCAGCGGGTTGGAAAATGGATGGATGGATGAATAATAATTAGTATAATTCTACTTTGTAACAAGTTTATAAAATGTCCCCCCTCCTGGCAGGCACACTCACCTCCTACAGAATGGACTACCAGGACACATCACACCCAGAAACTCTCTGCAGCACAAAATAATATTTTATTAATATTTTATTCTTACTTTTTTTAATCACTTAGGACATTTCAACATGTTGCTCTTTTCTGCATAGCTAATAAAGGTAGGTGTTGGCACTTGGTGGCACAGTGCTGGTGCTGCTGCCTGACAGTAAGGAGACCGGGATTGGCATCCCTGGCCCTCCCTATGCGGGGACTGCGTGTTCTCCCCGTGTCTGCGTGGGTTTCCTTCCAAAGACATGCAGTTTGGGTAGACTGGCGATGTGAAATAGACTCCAGTGTGTGTGTGTGTGTGCTCCCCCTCTCCAGGGCTTCTTCCTGCCTTGTGCCCTGTGCCAGCTGGAATAGGCTCCAGCGCTCCCCGTGCCCCTCATCTGGAATAAGTGGGCTACTAGATGGCACAAGATGTTAGTACTTTCAGATTTGATATTAAAATGTGATTTTTCCACCGTAGACATGTCTGCGGCTCCACATGTACAGAGGTGTGTAGGTGCCCGGCTTGTGCCACCAACTGAGTTGCACGGGACTCCTCCTGTAAAAGAACAAAAAAAAAAAAGAAAAATTCCACAAGAATTGTTCAGCACGTTAATCTCATTTTAGGGCTGCCACTTGCACTGCGCCGAGCGGCACACGCATTAAGGCTCTCTGTAATTTAGGTTTTACAATAAAGGAGGGAAAATTCCCATCTGTCACAAAGCACAAGTTGTAAGCTTTCCACAGCCTTTCAGTGACTCTGAGATTTCTCGCATGAATGAGCCGGGACTATACTGGTAAAACGTACATTATGGGGCAACACTTCCATATGGAAAGGATAATCCTTTTAAAGAGACGCAATCATGTCTTCCCACATTAAAGGGAAATTAGTATCTAGCAGCAAAATCCACAGGATCGCTCCAAGCCGAAGAGAAAAGGGAAAGTGAGAGGGTCGGCTTCAAGAGGCACATCCCTTCTCCCCAGATCTCCATGGCCGCCTGTGGAAAGCTGAGATTAGGAAGAGACCTGACAGAAGAGTTGAAAATTCTGAAGAGCGTTAGTCAGGTGATGGCCGGCCGCCGAGTTTGAATGAGACGCGGGTGGCACCGCCAGAAGGTATTTAGGGGTTTGTGTCCCTGTCAGAGTTGCAGGGGAGTGGAGCACCTTGGTGACCTCCGGAGCCTGAATGGCGCAGCCATTTGACGAGCTGAATCGGGGTGAGCGGTCTGTTCTTGACAAAGCCTTTCTCTACTAAGGGGGTCGTCTCACATTGTTTGATTTCTGTGCTGATGAAATAGGATATCGTGTTCATTTTAACGTCATCTCCGCCACACGGGTTTTGTTAAGTGTTGTCACCGGGGTGGGATTGGTGAGTCTTACGATTTCTTCATTTTTTTCATCCTAATAAAGTTTTCCTTCACCTGTGCTAACTTTTCATCTTGATTGTGAAACACTGGGAATTCAATTCTGTCCTGTCCCATAAGAGAGATGGTGAGACTCTTCTTGGGTGATCTGGGAAAAAAAAAACTCAGAAATGAAAGTCAGCCCCGTCTTTCAAACTGGGAAATTAATCAGAAAACTAGAAGTCAGAACCGAGAGCAGGAGACCAGCGGCCAAGTCATCTTATGTGAAAACCGAAACGCAATCAAAAAGGCAGGAGAGAGGATTCATTAACCAGGAGAAAATCAAAAAATGGTCAGCTTGGGAGGGATTCAAGGCCTGTTCTGATAAAACATGGCGGCTCGAGCCACCTGTGACCACACGCCCTCCGTTTTCAAACTGCTAAATCTCATCTCCTGGTCCAAATCAAAGTCCCGCTGGCATAACATCCCCATCCTTTTTGCTTGACCCACCAACAGGGCCGTTCTTAGGTTTTTGGGGTCCTAGGCATGGAGCGTAGGTAAGGGGCTCTGGAAGAGGGGTCCGGGCAGCTGAGAATAAAACTGAATTGTGACCTCAGACGAGAGATTTATGTCCCACTACCTCTTTTCCTTTTTCGATGGAGAAGAGAGCCTACATGTATAATTATAGCAGAGCAGACGGAGGGACGGAGCAAACTACCCGCTGTCGAGTCGCTTTGTGTATTAATAACGTGATCGATTTGTTCCACAGACGTTAAGAGGAAGGCGAGGTGGATGATCAGTGCCCTCCCACTGGGGCCCCGCCCACCACAGTGCCCTCCCACTGGGGCCCCGCCCACCACTCCGTCACCTCGATTCTGCCTGTCGTCGTCACTGTTTCCTCTTTGCTCGCGCGTAACGATATTGATAATTCCGCCACCAGAGAAAATTTGTACTTCTGAAATATATGGACCTGTAAGTTTTAGGCTATTTGGTTAAGAAAAAGCGCCCGGTGGGGACCCCCTTAGCAGTGGGGGCCCTAAGTGGTCGCCTAGTTTGCCTATGCCTAAGAACTGTCCTGCCACCATAGACAAGTTGAATTCAGGTCACTAGAAATGTGAGGCGCCAGCACCAATCGCTGTGCCAGCCCCTCACTGGGTGGAAGCCCCTAATGTGATGAATGAACGTGGACGCCGAAAAGGTGTGAAAGATGGAGACCCCTGAGGTGATTCCTTCTCGGTGGTCCCCTTCAGTCTGTGAAGGTGGGGATTGCCACAAATCCTTGTTGTCAGAGTGAAAGTGCGTGGCAGCGGTCAGTTGTTTCATCGCTTTATTCTTTGCTGTCCCGTTAATATTTTGAATTACCAAAGTGACACATTTCTTAAATAAATAAATAAAAAATGCTAAGCGGAACGCATGCCAAAGCTTCGGGAAGCTGATTCTCCAGAGGATTAATCTGCATTTAAAACTTCCATTAATACGAAATCAAATCTGTTCCGTGCGCCTGTGCCGCACTCGGTGTGCTCATTTTGTTTAACACATTAGCAGTGGAGCTTTAAATGCTCTTTTATTAAGGTTCACTTCACTTTGTCCCAAATGGTCCTTATTTGTGGTCGTCAGAATTGCTAACAAACATTTCCCATTCATCGCGTCCTTTTATTTTTTTTGTTGCCTACCTTTTGGGAAATCTAAGGATGAGCGATATCCGTTAATCAGTTATTTGTTCATAATAGCGGCTAAGCTTGAATAATCTTGACTCCCTCCATACGGGGCACGCACAAAGTAAGCTAGTGCAGCCTTAAAGCAGATGCAAGGACAAGCGGAGTCTGCAGCCAAATGTTTTTTGTGCTATCAGGAAATAATGTCACATCGGGCCTTTGTGCTCTCGGGAAATGCGTGAGGAACGTAAAACGACAGAACGAAAGTCACAATTCACATAAAAGGACAACAAGTAAAGCAACAGCAAAAGAAATCTTTCAAACACAAAGTCGGCTTCCCTCTAAACAGAGCTGACATTTGTGCGCCGGCTTTTTAAAAGCTGCCAATTTTTAACGGCGTCTCCCGAGCCGCGAGGTGTTATTGAAGCTCTGCGCTGCCAGTCGTGCAAGGTTAGCCCTGTTCGTGGAAGGAAACGGGCACCGGAGATCAGGGCGTGGTACCTCAAACCAAGAGCAGGGGGCGAGGGAAGTGAAAGGGTTAGGGTGGCACGTCGCCCTCTGGGGTTCACATCAAGTGGGATCGCTTGAATTACTTCACTTTACATTGCAAGGATCCGGGTTCAAATCCTGGTCTGGTCACTGCTTTTGTGGAAATCTGCAGGTCCCTTGATGACTACAGTGGACTATTTTCAATTAAAATTAATTTAATGAATTGTTATGCATGTTTATTCACTTGCCTGTTAATGAATAGACAGGCAATGCCATGGATCTGGGTTCAAATCCTGGCCTTGTCACTGGTTTACTGGAGGATTTCTGACTGTGTGGGTTTCATTTAAATTACAATCGCTGGCTTTACAATGAAATGTTGAGCAGATAGGCAGTCCCAAGGATCCAGGTTCAAATCAAGGCCTGGTTACTGCTTATGTGGAGCCTGCAGGTCTCCCTATGGCTCTATTGGATTCATTTAAAATAAGAGCAGCTACATTACTTGACTGTAACGGTGAAGCATTGAACAGACGCACAGTCCCAAGGACCCGGGTTCAAATCCTGGCCTGACTTCGTGAAGGTTTCATGTCTCTTTATGACTAATTCAAATTCAGACCAGTTGAACTGTTTAGGTTTAATAATGATATGCTGAAGAGGCAGACAGCGGCAAGGATCCGGGTTCAAATCAAGGCCTGGTCACTGCTTATGCAGAAGGTGTAGGCCACTTTTTGATTGGGTGGGATCCATTTTTTTAAAAGACCACTTCAATGACTAAATGGGCCCAAGTTCACCACCATCATTGGGTGGCTCCAAAGTGACATAATGGTGGCCCTGCCACTTAGGGTTCAATCCATGGAGGACAAAAATGTAGGCAAAGATCCTAAACACACCATGCATACATATCAAACAATACATAAGAATAACATTCTTACCAAAAAATGATATAAAAACCAAAGAAGACAATTAAAATAATAATAAAAAAGAAGATAAATATAAGCCAGGGAACAAACACTAACTGTAACATGACAGTTCTGGAATCCTGCTTGTTATATTTCAGCCAGGGTTTGTTTCCTGGTTTATATTTATCTTCCTTTTTATTATTATTTTTTAATGATAACTTTTCATCATTTTCTTTATGAATATTTTACCATTTATTTATTATTTTGCATTTGTGTCTGGAGTATTTCAGGTTTATGCCTCTGTTCCTTGTTTTCTATTGGTGAACCCTGAAGAGGCGGGGCCTGCATGATGTCACCACTTTGGCCCCGCCCTCAGTCTTTACATTATGAGCCCCAAGAGGCTCATTGGCTGCTGGAGGCTCATCTTCATTTTTTGAGTATTGTTTTTAATTCTTATTTTATTGGGGATTTTTTTATTACTTTGTAGATTTTGGTTGAATGTTTGCAGATTTGGATGTGTTAGATTCTTTCAGGCAAACTCTCTTTACTTTATCTTGGCCTTTCTGCCTCATTTTGTCACGAGTTTCTTCTTCTTTTGCTGATTCAACAGTTTCTTCATTCATATAGACTTTTCAGTTGCCTTGTTCTTGAAGCCAGAGGTTTTATGGTTTCCTCTCCTTTAAATGAGGGATTTTTGTGTTTTTAGGATATTTAAAAGTATTATTGAACTTGTAAAGTTAGTGTCCCATTTTGGGTCTAAACAGGCTTAAACGCCGGCCTCGTAGCATTGGGGTCTGTCTGCCTGAGGTGAGGCCTGTGTCTGCCGGATCTTGTGGTACTTTTGAAGTCTGTGCTCCTTTTTTAACCAGTTTGTGTGTGGCGTATTAAAACAAAAAGCAAAAGAAAAAAACAAAAGGGAGAAAAACAAATAAAAAAATCCTGGCTGAAGTGTAACCCAGGCTCCCTGCCATTACTTTGTAATAAATCATTTGGGGTATTTTATTCCAATTCAGGATGGCACACAAGGGTGTCCCCTGCCCCTCCTGGTTATTGTTCATTCTACTGATGACAGCGCAGCCTAATAATAATAATAATAATAATAATAATAATAATACATTTTATTTATATAGCGCCTTTCCCATGCTCAAGGCGTTTCACAGAGTATTAGAAAAAACAGCAGGGTGTATGTAACATTGGATACAAATGTTTTCCTGAATCAAACTATGAAACCGATAGCAAATCAATAAATAGAATAAAGGACATTAAACCAGAGTAAAATAGTAAATTCAATACTAAAAAAAAAACCTAACAAATAACCTAATTTGTGATATCACAGACACACCTGAGCACCTGGACAGAGAGGTAAACTGAAAGAAAGGGCAGAATGTTAAGTTAACTTCAAAGCCTTCCTGAACAGATGAGTTTTAAAAGAATTCCTGGAGTTAGCTGACCAGATTCATTTCGGGAGGTCATTCCAGAGTCTGGGCACTTGCTACACAGCTGAAGGCCCTGCTGTCACCCATGGAGTGTAGATTAGTGTGGGGCACAACAAGATGGCCAGAATCAGAGGACCTTAGTGGACGGACGGGCACATAGTGATGGAGGAGGTCACTCATGTAGTTTGGCACGAGGTCCTCTAAGGCTTTGTAGGTTATTAGTAGGATTTGATATTCAATTCTGTAAGACACGGGGAGCCAGTGAAGACGGAGCAGGATGGTGTGATGTGCTCGCTGCTGCTGGTTCAAGTGAGGACTCTTACTCTTGAATAAGCTGGAGCTGTGATATGAGATTAGAAGGGGCACCTGCCAGCAGCGAGTTACGATAATCGATGTGGGATGTGATTAAAGCAGGGACAAGTTTCTCAGCGTTAGAAAAGGAGAGGAAGGAGCAAACATGGGATACGTGATGGAGGTGAAAGTAAGAAAGTTTCTTAATGTGATTTATGAGGGTGGAATAAGAAAGGGAGGAATCAAAAACGACACCAAGATTCTTTACAGTAGAGGCAGGTCTGATGAGATCACCGCCAAGATGGGCTGGGAAGGAGCTCATTTTATTAAGTTGCACTTTAGTCCCAATTTGCAGGAGTTCAGTTTTGTTGCGATTTCGTTTTAAAGAGTTCTGCTCCTTCCAGGTTTTAATTTCACTGAGACAGGTTGTGAGCTGAGAAAGCTCTGATGAAGTTCCACTTTTAACATTGAAGTAGAGTTGAGTATCGTCTGCATAAAAATGATAACCCAGTCCATAGCTACGAATAATATGGCCAAGGGGAAGCATAGAAATACAGAAGAGAAGAGGGCCGAGGACAGAGCCTTGAGGAGCTCCTTGTGTGACTGGCACTGAGCTGGATCTGCTGTTGCCAAGACTAACAAACTCTTGCCTATCAGTCAAATAGGACTTGAACCACTGGTGGGCAGTGCCAGAGATACCCAGCATGTTCTCCATCATTCTGGACAGTAGAATGTCATGTCTGAGCCGAGTGTCAAATGCTGCTCTGAGGTCTAATAGAATTAATATGCTGGTTTGTCCAGAGTCTGCTGCCATAAGCATTTCATTGGTTACCCGTAGCAGAGCAGTTTCACAGCTGTGCCGCGCCCTGAAACAGACTGAAAGGGTGCCATCAAATTATTAGAAGTTAAGTAGTTGGTGAGTTGGGAGGCTACAACATGCTCAAGAACTTTTGACAGGAAAGGTAAGAAATTGTTAAGATCGTCACCATCAAGGCCAATCGTTTTCAACATGGGAGTTACAGAAGTGATTTTAAAAGTGAGCAGCACAAACCCAGTGTCGAGGGATGTATTGCTTATTGTCGTAACAGTCGGGATTATAGCATGAAGGCAGGATTTAAGAAGTGTGGTGGGGATGGGGTCCAGTGCACAAGTAGTCGGCCTGGTCGTCAATGTGACTGTTGAGAACTTAGAAAAGGAGCTGGATGGAGTGGGAAAACAGGGAGAGATATTCAGTAAATAGATGATGGATTTATGTTAGTTGAATTATTTAAATCTTTAATTTTAGTTTCTAGAATTCAAGGGGCCGCTTCATCCAGGAGTTCTCGGCTCTCTGTTCTTGCACTCGTTGTCGACGTGTGGGAGCCGCCGGGACTCCCGGGTCAAGGAAATCACCTACGGTCAGTCCGAAGATAAGTCACCAATCAAAATGCAGCACTCACTAGAGCCCGCCCACTCTGCACTGACAAGTGAAAGTGACAGCTTTAAATTCAAGCCGCAGTTCATGTTGCATTTACAAGAATATTGCAGATACGATTAAATCGATAAAAGAGCCACCTGTGTCAACACGCTCACATTTTCATGCTCATCTTCTTTCTTGATTGTCACATTTCACAGTCCTGCCATTTTTACTTCTTTAACTTTGTCCAACATATTCCTCCATACCACACAGCGTGCCACCCAGTTTGAACTATCAACCTCGACTCAATTCACGACGCCAGCCGAGGTGCCAGTGGGGCAAAGGAGCGGACAGAATGCCAGGCACAAGGCCCCTCCGCCAGGTCTAAAAAGCGCCCAGACCAGGCCGAGTGAAGTCGCTTATCGTGAGGCTCCACAGAAATGCAAGTCAAATCGGACAAACAAAGGGCCATTCTGCTAGATAAAGGCTCGGTATTTTACGAATGCGTAATTAGAACTTTCAAATGTAAAGCTGAAGCCATTAGACTGGATGCTAATTTCATATTGCATTTGCAATGTGAATTCAGAATCTTATAAAAGAAAGGAAAAAAAAAATCTTTTTTCTCAAAATTTTAGCTAACTACCCTTAAGAGTCTTTGCACAGTGCTTAGAGCATTTCTGCTATTGTTCACAAAGCCATGGCCTAATGCATGTACATGAATCATATTTGAAAACGGCGTCTAATTAGCATGAATAGTCTTCATCTCTGAAGGTCATTTATTACACAACAAGTGCAGAGTGTTTTCTGAAAATTGAAAAAAAAAATAATAATAAAATAATAAAGTCACTCCTGGCAACCGTTTAAGGGAAAAGTTCTTTAAAGTACATTTTAAAAAAGCGAGCAATTTAAATAATGCATTCCTTGACTGATACCTCAGCCGCTCAATAACAAGCCCCCCAGGAGCGCCACTCCATTCAGGTTTCTGCCGCTTCTTAGTGCTCTACGTTGAGTTTTTGCCTACGTTTTTCTGAAGCCCCTTCTGTCCTCACGTCACATGTGCCATTTGGTAGCTTTGGTGTCCACCCCCTGTGACAATGCGGGAGATGACCCTGACAAACCCCCTTGAATTGACTGAAACGAGAATATCAGAATGACGGTGGTTGCTGTGGTTCAAGAAAAGGCGTAAGTGAGGTGGCGTCCGAGCAGGAGGTCCTCCTCTCAGAGACGCCCGCTTCCAGTTCTTGGTTTATAGAGGGAGGATTCCGGAAGGGGCGGGACATCCTGGGCTGGAGAGAAACTGGAATCGTGTCTTCTGTCAATACTGGAGTTGTGATCCCAACGGCGCCCCCTCTAGGCTTACCTTGTGGGATCCCTGAAGGTATCCCCTGAGCACACAGAGAAAGTGAAGCTAGGTCCTGGGTCACCATGCCACCCTCATTGCACCTTTTAGCTCTGAACTCAGACTTGACCACCCATCAGTGTCTAACAGTGGTATGAAAACTGGGGTTGCATCCCAGAATTTTTCTTTCTGTGTGCAGACGCCTCTAACGTTTACTTGAGCTTCCCTCACTGGCCACGTCAATGACTGGCACACAAGTTTATACACCTCTCGTGTCACAACGGGCTCATCATCTCAAGTCGAGTGGCTTTCTTGTCATGCCATCCATACACCACATTGCAGCATACAGTGGCATGAAATAATGGGACCACCGTGGTGCAGCACGTGCATTAGCACCGGACAAGAGCAAAACCAGTAGAGAAGTATATTACATTATAAAGAGGGACATAAACCACAGGTCATAAAAATAAATAGTGTAGCAATAACAACAGTAGTGTAACAAATGTACTGCTTACAAATAAACCACTAGGAGCAGATCGGAGGGCAAAGTCCAGACCACCCGGGGGTTTGCAGAATCTGACAGAACGGGTTGGGATGCTACAGAACCTTCTGCCAGATGGAAGTGGGCCATTGTGAGGGGTGGTGGTGGTCCTCTATCCCAATGCTGTAGGCTTTGCGGAGCAACATTTGATAAAGATGTCTAGCACGGAGGTCCGAGAGGGCCCAGTGGTCCTCACTGCTGTGGCTCTATACATTTTGGTAGGTTCCCAATCCACTGTGGAGATGCAGCTGCCCAGAACCCTCTCCACGGTGTCCCAGCACAATGTAATGATGTAGTCCTGCCAGCTGCTCCACCTTCCTGATGTTTATTGGCCCAGTAAGGTCAGCTGCCTGGGACGCACCCAGGAATTTGATGATCTCGGCCAATTCCATAGCAGATCCCTCAATATGTAGTGGAGTTTGGACAGCCTGGGCCTTTCTGACGTCATCAATCATTTCTTTTGTGTTGTCCATCCACTCTGTACGCAGACTCACCTCCATTGCCAATGAGACCCACCACTGTTGTGTCATCTTCAAACTTAATGACGGCATTAGAGATGAGAACAGAACCAGAGTTAGGCAATGGGACTCTGGGGCCTGCTGGGTCTCAGTTGGCTCCTGATGCCCTCTGAGATCATCATAGCCATAAATAAAGCAAAAGCATCTCAACCCCAAAAACTGCCAAAAACTGAAAAGGCGGGCGTCGTTTGTCCAAAACGATGAAACAGCCCAGTTAGGTAAAGTGGATATCGTGTAAAATTTGTGTACAGAAGATCTGTGCCCCTAAAGATCAATGAGATGTAACAGCAGTCGGACCTCCCGATAATGTACTGGAAATGAGTGGGTTGGTAAATGTCAAGCCGCCGTATTGCACAAGATGTTTTCAACATCTCCAAACAGATGGGCGTCTCTGCTCAGTCTGCAGCGCTTTCTTATAAATATTCTGTAAGTGGATATTTCATCAGTGTGGAGGCAAAGCAGCCATCAGCTCGTGATCGTCTCTGACGGTGACACATGACATGGGATCCATTTAGTGCCCACCTGAATTCGGCAAATGACTTCAATCAATTTATTCATTTCAGCATTTCCCGGCAGCTTTCTTCTCGGGTATCGTTTCAGCTTCTTGCTCAGACGCGGGGAGACCGGCGATGCATTTGTGTAATGTAACTGAAGCTCTGCCTGTTAAAGAGATTCAAACAAATGAGCATTTAAGAAAGGTGGTGGCTGTCACCGTGGGGGAGGCGGAGGATGTGCTTGGATATCCAGAAATATCCCACCGACTGCCTTGACTTTAACATTGTTAATTCTATTAATTACGATTAACTTTGTATTTCATTATAGCGCCATCAGTCATGTCTGCTGCTTCTCATTAAATTGACTAAATTAGGTAAATTAATTGGCGGTGACGGCCATCTTGTGTGGCTAAGCCCGCTGACAACATTGGCATCTGAAAAGAAAAGGAAGATGAGCAGACCTGATGAAGAGAGCCAAACACGAGGAGCCCCCTTTTCACTCGTGTGATTGGACACTTCAGGCCCTCCTTCCAGGTATCCCACCTAACTGGGGTTCTGCTCTTTCTGGTATTCCGGTCAGAGCTTCACTGCAGTTGTCTTGGGTTGATGTTATCTCCATTCTGTGGTGTCACTCATATTTAGGTATGTCATGTGTGAGGAGTTTCTCTTTCATTTCTTGAGGGCGTCTTTCGTCATTTCTGGTGTTTTTGACAATGAGATCCAGGACGGCATTAAGCAAGTGTCACCTGCCCTTGAAAGGCTCCATCGCTTGATCTTCTAAATCAAGAACCTCCATCTCCACTGTAAGGTTAACATTGACCAGCCGTCCTTATGACTACCTACAAAGCCTGGATAACTTGTCAAGTCTTAGGAGGACCTTCACATACGCTGCTGCCCTCAACACATCCTGAATGTCACCTGGTGAGATCCCATGCCTCATTCAGAAATATTTTCAACAACAACAACAACAACATTTATTTCTATAGCACATTTTCACACAAACAGTAGCTCAAAGTGCTTTACATAATGAAGAATAGAAAAATAAGAGACACAATAAAAAAATAAAATAAGTCAACATTAATTAACATAGAATAAGAGTGAGGTCCAATGGCCAGGGGGGACAGAAAAAACAAAAAAAACTCCAGACGGCCGGAGAAAAAAAATAAAATCTGCAGGGATTCCAGGCCATGAGACCACCCAGTCCCCTCTGGGCAATCTACCTAACATAAATGAAACAGTCCTCTTTGTATTTATGGTTTTCACGGAAGGATTTGATGATGATGATGATCACGTGGACTTCTGGCTTTTAGTCCATCAATGCTGGGGCATCATGGTGCTTTGAGTAGGTTGGTGGTGGCGCAGGCCGCCACCAAAGAGAAACCAGAAAAAAGAAACAGAAGAGAGAGTAGGGGTCAGTACGGAAGTTCAAGGACCACCTTCAGAAATATTTAGGATGTCCTCTTATTGGCTGCCCCACAGAGTCGACACTCAGCTGGAGTGCAAAAGAAGCTGCCAAAGACCAACTGAAGACCACAAGAAAAAACTGCTACATCCAACCAAGGGACGGCACAAGACATTTAGGAGAAGATCACTCGCTGCTGCTGCTGCTGCTGCTACAACTAATGGCACCGTCACATGTGTCGCATGCATCAGGACTTGCAGATTCAGGACGAGGCCTAACAGCCATCAGAAAACTCACTGCTAAGGACAGAAGTGGACGTCATCATCGGAATTCAGTGGGCAACCAACAGATGCTTAGGGAGTTCAGTTCTGGGATCACTTTCTTGATTAGAGTCTTAGAGTTTAAAAGTTGGCTTTTATTGAACGTGTCTGGTAAAGTAGATGAGACAGAAGAGACGATTCAGGGGGACAACTCTTATTTACTGCAGAAAAGGGAATTGTCTGCATCTTAACATCAACAGATCCAAAGAACTGCTTACTGAGCATCTATGCCCAGTCACTATTCAAGGAGTGAATGTAGAGGTGGTCCACTCCTACAAGTACTTGGGGGTCCCCATTAATGACAGATTGGACTGGTCTCACAACACAGAGGAACTACAGAAGAAAGGGCAGAAGAGGCCCTTCATCTTTAGGAGACTGGGGTCCATTAATGTTGGAGGTGACATCCTTCACATTTTCTAGAACTCTGTGATGGCCAGTGTGGTGTGCTGAAAGAGAGGCCCACCAAATTAGCAGGCAAATTAAAAGGTTAGACTCAGTTATGGTACACACTCTGGACCCCCTGGAGGTCGAAGCAAAGGATTAAGAATTAAAACAAAACTAAGTGCCATTGTGAACAATGCAGCACATCCTGTCTGTGACACCCCAACACTGAGGACTTTCGGCCAATGGATTATTCGGCAGAAGTGCAGGAAAACAAGCGACTGGCGTCTTTTATACCAACAGCAATACGTCTGTGTAGTGCCTCAGTAGGACTGTGACAACCAAGTCAGAAGATTTCTTTCCTTTGAATTCTCTCGCTTTAGGGTCATTCCAGTGTGTGTTCAAAGCAAAAGTATCTGTAAATGTATTGATTTGTTTACTTATCTGCCTATTTATTTAGTTAAAGAGTTCCTGTAAAAAGACACATTTTCTCCTGCAGACAAATAAAGTTCTATCTATCTATCAATCTATCCAGAGGCGGCTTTTGGGGTGTGCGTGGCTGGTTAGGTCAAACGTTGCGTTTATGTGTGGACCGCATAAACCTGCGAGCGCATTTAATACACATTATGTTAATATACACCGGATTTTCTCATTACAGTATTCAGCTACATTTTTGCAAGATGACACGCAGACTTTATCATACAAAATATAACTGGAGAATATAACTTGACAAATCCGCTCGAATGGGACATGCGGACCTCAAAAGCGGGGCCCGGGACGGTCGCCCAACTTGCCACCATCAAACTCCACTCTTGCATCTGTCTATCGCCTTTCATGAATTATACTCGTAAATTTGTTTCAGCATTTAGAGCTGTGGTCATGAAACACACTATACATTGAAACTAATTTAAATTAAACATCCAACTTAATAACGTAGTGCCTGTCACGTCTCTCATGTAGCTCATTACCTGTATATCTGTCTGTTCAGTGCTTTTAACATCTATCTATCTATCTATCTATCTATCTATCTATCTATCTATCTATCTATCTATCTATCTATCTATCTATCTATCTATCTATCTATCTATCTATCTATCTATCTGTCATTGTTTTGATATCATTTTGCAGTTTCCGTTGTCATGATGCAGACCCTGGTTGCTAGGGGCATGCCCTCTAAGGTCATGGCAGTTCCTGTTCAGAAAACAAAGCAGTGTCACAGAACTATGCCAAGAATTGTGAAACTTGTGAAGAAAGCCCTCAGTCATAAAGTAGACTTCATTGTCCAGTTCCTTTGGTTAAGAAGCTCTGGTGTTTGGATATAGAAGATAGGAAGTGAATGACGAGACAAAGCATGAGACAGGAGTAAGATGAAAAATGAAAGGAAGTGCAAAAAGAGGGAGAGTGAGAGCAGGTAATAATGAAGCCAACTCGTGAGACAAAAATCAAAGTAAAAAATGTGGGAAACGAGTTCAAATCTCGGTAGGAATAAGTAAAAACAAGCATCACAGAAGGCTTTATTTTTGGACAGTGGATTGCGCCTGAGGATGACCCTTTAAATCATTGTATTGTTAGTGTCAGGCTCACGGTTTCTGTGACTGTGCCTCTGATGACAATGGTGGTGAGTTACCAACAGTAGATTAAAATTGAGATTAGTGGCTAAATCCAAATAGCAGCAGAAATGATACAAAGTAAACTAAAAAGACCCAAACCGCACACTCCAACAAGATATAAATGTACGAATCGATGATCCCAATCATAGCCTGCACTTGTGCCTTCTTGTCTTGCCTGATTTTTTCATTTTCCTTTGCCTGAGCCCCTGGTAACCCTCCTAATTTCTTGTTCTGTTCTTCATGAGACAAGCCCTTTTACTGTATTGGCTCTTAACACACAGGAGCTACGTAGTGCAGGCAGGAACTCGCATCTTGCCATGGAAGAAGACTACAACAAAGTCCTAGAGAGCTCAGGAGTGAGGACAGCGGCCTGCCCGGAGCTCAGTGCTGCTCAGTGCTGCTCGCGTCTCCTGTCGCTGTTCTCGTTCTTCTTTTTATTGGTAAATAAAGTTAGATGAGCAGCAGCACATTTTTGTGCTTCCTAATACTTTTTTATTACTTTTTTATTTTGTGCCTACTGAGTTGTGACAAATGAAGATTACAAACCTGTCTGAGTTTTCCTTCAGACAATGAGCTGACATTTTAAGTGAGCGAATTAACAAGTAATATCAGGACACACAGCACTCCAAGCTTAGTTAATTATTAATGAACAATTAATATGTGTACATTTTTTTTCCATAATTTTGAAATGTGATATTTTTCCTTTACAGTAAAACTGCGAACATTGAATGTATTTCATTAGTTAAAGGCTCTCAACAACGTTACATAAAAGAGACGCACAGACACACACATCGCACACACAATCAGCCATCCGTGGCGGTGAAGCGTAATTCAGTGCACACCGCGCGATGGCATCTCGGCGCTCATCCTCATTGTGCTCGTACTCTCAAGGGTTCTTCACCTTCACTCAGTGCCACCTTTATTTAGGCTTCTGTGCTTTTATGAATTGTTCATCCTCTCTTCCTGTCCAGGACTTCTGGCAGCCATCTGCTCTTTGGAAGCTGGCGCTGGGCTCAGCAGTACCAAGGAGCCGTTTCAGATGGTGAGCAGCACAAGCTCCTTCTCGGGATTTGGCTCACCTTTTATTTGTTTGAGTTTGATTGCTGGGGAACGGCAAAAAAATAAAAAAAACACCCAAAGTCCACACTGATGTCGGTGAAATTCAGGAAATCCTTCACAGCAGTGCAGACAATGGCGGCCTCACACTAGAGGTGCAGGATGCCTGCGAATTTCTTACCAATTTGTTATTTTCATAAACAAACCATTTAATGAGGTACATGCGTAGAAAATCCCCTTGCCATTCTATCACGTCCACTCGCTGCGTTTCTCTTCTACTTTTTGATTTTCTTGGATTGGATTGGATGGAAGGTCGAAACGATGGATGAGCTTTCATTGCCTCAGACACAGGATACACAGCGGCTAGCAGGCCAGATCTGAAGGCACTGATAATGTCACCCTCTGTCTTTAGGGCTCTGTTTTTATTATTTACTAGCAGAATACCCGCGCTTCGCAGCGGAGAAGTAGTGTGTTAAAGAAGGTACGAAAAAGAAAAGGAAAAATTTGAAAAATAACGTAACTTGATTGTTAATGTAATTGTTTTGTCATTGATATGAGTGTTGTTCTCATATCTATCTATCTATCTATCTATCTATCTATCTATCTATCTATCTATCTATCTATCTATCTATCTATCTATCTATCTATCTATCTATATATATATATATATATATATCTATCTATATATATATCTATCTATCTATCTATCTATCTATCTATCTATCTATCTATCTATCTAGATAGATAGATAGATAGATAGATAGATAGATAGATAGATAGATAGATAGATATAGAGATAGATAGATATAGAGATAGATAGATATAGAGATAGATAGATAGATAGATCTATCTATATATAGATCTATCTATCTATCTATATATATATATATATATACATACATACCCGCGCTTGGCAGCGGAGAAGTAGTGTGTTAAAGAAGGAAAGAGAAAGAAAAGGAAACATTTTGAAAATAACGTAACATGATTGTCAATGTAATTGTTTTGTCACTGTTATGAGTGTCGCTGTGATATATATATATAGCAAAATACCGCCGCAGCGATGTCATGTGTTAAAGAAGTTATGAAAAGAAAAGGAAACATTTTAAAAATAATGTAACATGATTGTCAAAGTAATTGTTTTGTGTATTTGGCGGCAGCGTCACAAAGTTTTTTTCGTCTACCTGCATCAGAAAATGTACCACAACGTCTGACACGCCTCCTTTTTAGTGTTTTCTCACAGCTTGGATTGCTGCTGTCATATATATATACACACACACACACACACACACACATACATACATATATATACACATACATATCTTCATATCTACATATCTATATACATATCTACATATATACATATATATATATACATACCCTTCTACATCATATATACACACACATACATACATACACAGCACACAAATTATATATATGTGTGTATGTATGTATGTATGTATGTATGTGTGTGTGTGTTTGTGTGTGTGTGTGTGTGTGTGTGTGTGTATATATACACACACACACACACACACACACGCATACATACATATATTTACACATACATATACTTGTGTGTATGTTTGTATGTGTCTATATGTGTGTGTATAGCTTTGGTCACTGAGTGCAAGGGAAAATAATGAAATATAGTCTATAAGTTATTAAACAGTAAAACATTAACGTTTTAAGAAGTACAGGTACATTGAGCACTACTGGAGTGGTTGTGGGTAAACTACATTTTAAAGACTGTGTAACACAACAGGTAAGTAACTAACAGCAGCTAAAATGTATATGGATCATCTCTCGGTAGTAGATCCCTTTTGAAAGGCGCTACACGACGGCTGTGGTATAGAAATTACATTTTCTATGTGAACGTTCAAATTTGTGCCTCTGGTAATGTGCCTTACCGGCATTTAAAGAAAATTAGTTTTGTGTCCTCTGCAGTGTTAAGAGAGAAAGGCTTTGGTTTGGGATAAAAGGTGTAAAGAAAGGAAAGTTGCCTTTTTCTTTTATATAGTATAGAGATGTGTTCGCTGACGTTATGATCGCCTTTTGAGGACAGTCGCGTGGGTCTTGTGTAGACTGGTGAGACGTCCTCGCCATTAATCGGCTGTGATGGCACTGTCAGTCCTCCACTCGTGTGCGTGTCTTCATAATCCGAGGTGAGAACCTCATAATCGTATACGTGCAAAAGAAAGTGTGAATCGCCTTAATATTATTTTTCCGTGGTGTAGAAAAGGGGTCCGTGTTTGCACTTGTCTGGGCTATAGCGCAGGGGGAGGATGAAAAAAATTAAAAGTGCTCACTTTGACTTAAGGCAGAAGCGCAGTCAGCGTCTCAAAGGCCGGCACAGCTATGCGCGCGCGCTGGCTGTTTGACTTTTGCTGGGCAGGAGACCACAGTTTTTGCAGACACGTTCATGATATCAAAAGTCTCAGCGCTCTTTGGAGGTCATTCATATATTATATATATAGCAAAATACCCGCGCCTCGCAGCGGAGAAGTAGTGTGTTAAAGAAGTAATGAAAAAGAAAAGGAAACATTTTAATAATAACGTAACATGATTGACATTGTCATGAGTGTTGCTGTCATATATATGCCTGCCTAAATAAGTCACCCTCGCTTTGCTCTTACTTTATTTACCGTTCATTTAATCATGGCTAGTGGTGGAAAAATTATAAAATGGAAGGAGGATGGCTTTACCAAAACAATTATTGATGGTGAATCGATTATTCATAAAGCTTGAATTGGTGATGTTTTTCTGTGTTAACCTCATATTTTTCAGACTTCTTCTCAAACTAAGGTGGTGCCCGCGTATCAGCGGAGAAGTAGTGTGTTAAAAAGCTAGAAAAGAAAAGGGAACATTTTAAAAATAACGTAACATGACTGTCAATATACAGTATTTGTTTTGTGAGTGTTACTGAGTGTTGCTGTCATCAAGGATTTGATTATCATTATTTCTTTCAATCAGGTTCGTATTTGTAGGATGTGTTGTGTTCAAGTTACATTCCGTGTTTGTCAATCGTTGTAAAGATGACAGGTTTCATTCATCGATTCGTTTCTTACTGCATCAATAAACAGCTCGTCTTCTTCTTTATCTGAGACCTGACACACTGCATGCACGGGTTTTTACACTGTCTTCCTTTAGCGGGACATTGACTTTTTCCAACGTGTGCTTTGTTTCCACAGTAGCTGCATTTATGAATATGCTTGTATGTATCAGACGCTTCATATTTTTGCTGCCTTTTCAATTGTGTAATTCGGTTTTGTTCAGCTCTTTGGAACTGTTGCCTTTTATCTGTGCACTGCGTCAGTTCACGTGAGCCACTCGGTGTACATGCATCGAAGGTTCCCAGCTGTGCTGGTGCCATCTCGTGCTATGTCCATGGCTTTATTTAATGTTACCTTAGTCCTGGCACTTAAAACTTTCTCTCGCAGTTTCGCTGAGTTTGTGTCAAACACCACCCTGACCATCTCATCTTCCTCTCCATAAGCACAGTCCTTCACCCGTGAATATTTAGTGGCAGTTTGCTATTGGATTGCCGCTGACGGACGGCCTTATATGGGCAGGCACTAAATTACAAACGCCAGCGGCAGCCTGTCTATGAACTTAATTTAAAGTGTAGGTTTACATCGTGCTTTGTTTCCGAAGTAGCAGAACTCATGAATATGGTTGTATATGTCAGTCGCTCGCTTTTTATTGTTTCGCTGCCTTCTCAATTATATAATGCATGTTTTCTTCAGCGCTTTTTGGAGGTCTTCCTGATTTTCTATGTACTGCGTGATTACGTGGGAGGCGTGATGATGTCACACGAAACTCCGCCCCCACGGCGTTGAAGCTCCTCTCCATTACAGTAAATGGAGAAAACTGCTTCCAGTTATGACCATTACGCGTAGAATTTTGATATAAAACCTGCCCAACTTTTGTAAGGAAGCTGTAAGGAATGAACCTGCCAAATTTCAGCCTTCCACCCACACGGGAAGTTGGAGAATTAGTGATGAGTCAGTGAGTGAGTGAGTGAGTGAGTGAGTGAGTGAGTGAGTGAGGGCTTTGCCTTTTATTAGTATAGATTTCAGTTTCGTGATGTTTGTTTATGTGACACGGGGGTGGCACCACGTGACCACGATCAGTACAGCGGTGACATTGGCAGAATTCTGTTTTAAATGTGCCGTCGACCGAGGGTAGTGTTAGTGTGCCGCTACAGCAGCCTGTGCTCATATTGTTATTAGACCGTTTGGTACATTCCTACCCCACCCTATTTAATTAATACTTATTGCTATGTCCCCAGCTCCATTTTGCTATTGGCGCTATTTTAGTCAACCGCCATATTGTATTTTAGGTTAAGGAAATTATCGTCCTTTTACTATTCTGTCCCCGAATGCTGTATTAGCGAGGCTTCTCTCCCAAGACCCAGTCCGTACGGAGTGTGTGTCGCCCATTGGTTGTAGTGAACGTGGACAGAGAGTTTTACTCACCAAGAAAGTCATGGCTGAGAATCCATACACCTTATTATAGATTTCTGGCAAGAAGTCATACAAGTACTAGGACGTGAAAAACCATTGACAACTCAAAGGTAATTTCCTTAACCTAAAATACAATATGGCGGAAGGTAAAGCAAAGACTAAAGCAGAGCCAATCGCAAAAGGGAGCTGGGGGCATATCAGGGGTGGGTTGTAGGAATGTACCAAACGGTCTAATAACAATATGAGCACAGGCTGCTGTAGCGGCACCGTTACAAACCTCCAATTCTTTAGCAGTTATTAGTTTGTTTATCAAGTCGGCCGAGTGCCGCGCTTTCTTGGGGGTTTTTGGTCTCCTTTTTGGCTTTTGACGTTGATTTTTAGTTTCGCCCCACTACTTTGTTCATTTCAGTATCTTTTCAGTCTTCTGCTTTTCACCCTGCCTTGC